>NC_091822.1:150063949-150288949 GCF_038994185.2 Dermacentor albipictus | reverse complement strand
ACGCAAGGGGTAGGCATCCAGACGTAACAGATGCAACAAAATACCACGGATCAGTGTAACTCAGGAGCTGGCAGGCCAGGTTGTTTGTACGTCTGCTAGGCCTCACCACTGATATCAGCCCAGAAAAAGGCGTACGCGTGCCAATCTTCAGTTACTAAAAAACCTGAGTGCCCGACTGTAGAAACGCTGTGCCTGGTCTAGTGCAGGCGGATAAGCCGAACTTCTGTTTCCTCGATTTCTTTCATTACCCTCCTTCCACGTGTAGGGTAGCAAACTTAAAGAAAACACTAGTTAACCTTGCTGCCGTTTCTTCCCTCTCTTTCTTGCACTAAAATGCAAAAGAAGGTTACCAAATACGTTCCTTTCAGTGTTTTAAAATGTAATTTATCTTCTGCCTTAACGAACAGCAAGAAATGTCTATGGGCCATTCGTTGCCGGAACGCTTCTGAAACCTATGCCATCGCAAAAAGCTAGCGCGCAAAATTCGGTGGGGCACGTCGGCGTACATTTGATCACGTTAGGGCTGCTTTCTGTAGCTTATCCAAGGTCTCTGGCCGCAGAAAACATAACTTATTTATGACTGCAGATAGGCAACCTAGTAGCCTAACCTGACTTACCGTTTCCCAGTACTGTCGATTTTGCATTACGCTAAGTGAAGCCGTCGCGCTTACATTGCACCTTGGCGTGTCTGCTTCCGTAATCTGATAGGAGGTCCCGCTCGCGCGTTTTCTCTTACCGTTCGGCGTCTTGCGAGAGTGCCCTGCTCGGAAAAAATATTCCACGTTGAGGAAAACTCGAACGGACGCACGGGCCTAACAGCCTGAAATTCTACAAATAATAATAATAAAAACACTAACTTGTCTTTTAAAGCTAGCTTCACCTTTGACATGAATGCAATGCGAAAAAGCATTGATGTCGAGCGACCTGACAGGTCAGTTTAAAGTGGATTAGCTCGGCTTATACCGCGCGACGTGACGTTGTATGACGTTAGTCAGTGACGTAAGGTTATGTAGAGAGGGAAGTGGAAGGAGAGTGAGCAGAAAAGGCGACGAGGATGAGAGAAAGTTGAGTTCGTTCCAAGAAAAGCAGCAGCACCCCAGCCTCCGCCCAGGTCGAGGGACCCAGCCAGAAAGATCTCTTCCAGAGATTAGAACGAGCTCGAGGCGGAAGAGGAAGGTTGCTTTTTAATTAAGAAAAGAAGAAGTAATTGGAGAAAGAAAGATAAACAGAGTCATGGAAAGAGTTATGACGCTGCTTTTAGGTCCTGTCGGCGCTTGGTATTCAAAGAGTTGGTGTTAGAATGGCGGAACTGGAAGATAAGGGGATAGCGAGAGAGATAGAGGAAGACAGGGCAGAGAATGATTAGCTGCAAGCAGCCGTATAGCAGTCGCAATTCAAGGAACCGGTCTCTCAGAGTACCTGCGCAAGCCAGGGATGTGTGAAAAGGAATCGGGTGAAGATGCGAAAAAAAAAAAATGGAGACGGTACGAGCGAAAAATGATGCGCGAGACGGGTCTCGCTGCCAAAACGGTGCCTTTCTCGACGCTGCGCACGTTTGCATGCGAAAACAAGGGAGACGACGAACCATGGAAGCTACTCTGCAATAGCAGCGCCTGAGCCAGCCGTCTAATGGTTTTGGAGCAGACCTGAAAACGTAGGCTCGACGAGAGTGCCAAACCGTCGCTTCCGGGTCGTTAACAAGTTCTAAACGACAACATGTTGTTTGGCTAGGGTTCTCTGCAAACAATCCATTTCTGCCGTTCCTCCTTCCTCTCTTTCGTTTTCTTCTTTTTTTTTTTCCTGCATAGCAACTTTGGGAGTGTAGACGGGCGCGAGCAGCTTTGAGCGTATTATCTGAGGGACGTGGGTTAACTCGGGCAAATCGAATTCGTCTTCTAACGGCAAACGCGAGCGATAGCGGATATCCCAGGCATATATGATGAGCCAAGCGTGTCGCGTTTTGCAGGGAACGGCGACTTGTGGCGCAATCAGCGGATTACCCCCCCACCAAGCCCTTGCGCTCTGCCTTGTCTCTGGCCTCGCGAAGGACGCGCCGCTTCAAAACGCGCCGCCAGATTCGCCACCATCGCGCTTCGAGGCGGCACAGGAACAGATCTTGCCCCCCCTTGTTCTTCTGCAGCGAACCAACTTCGCCCCACTTCCGCCAACGTTCTTTTGCCGTGCAGTAGGCGACCTCGGCAACGCGGAACCATGTTTCTCTATTCTATGGCGGAACCGCCAACGGATCTACGTAATACCGAAAGTTTTAACTTTCCGTCGTCACTGCGGAAGCGGGCGTAACAGCTGTCAGTTGTAGCGCGCGAACTAGTACGTCGCTGACGAAAGACGCCCGCGCATCCTCGCGATTGCTATTGAACGCGACAGCGGTACCAGAAAGGTCACGCGTCGACACGACTAAACATCGCAAACTTTCCTTTATTTTTTCACACTTTCTTCGTGGCCCCCTTCGTCAATGTATTCCAGAAGCCGGCTCCGTTTTTGATCAATGCTCAGACGGGGCAAACAAGGGGGCGGGAGCGAATCACCCCGAGAAGACGCGGAAAAGTCGAGCGGACAAAGCGAGATGCTTTCCGAGCCCCGCCTCCTTCTCCTCCTGTTCAATGATTCAAAGTTACGACCTCGCCGCCGTGGTTATACGGGTCGGGGCGGCAGCGCCGGGCGTTCTCGCTAAGCGTCTATACTCACGCGCGCCTGCGTTCCATGTATCTTACAGGCTCGTGGACCATGCACGCTGACTTTGCCGTTGTTGTACATGCGGGCGGGCGGGCCGCCTCATCCATATTACACGCTTGTTCTTCGAAGGCGGTGCGGCGAATATCTCGCTTATTGCTCGCCGCGGCCCGCGGTAAAAACGCCAGTTCTCGCGCGCGCCCTTTATGAAACAACGCGACCCCATAGAATAAAAAATGAGAGCCCGCGAAGTGATTGAGACGTCAGCTGCAGACTGCGGAGAAAAAGCCAGCGCACCATGGTGCATTCGACTCGCAAACAAGCTCTTAAATTTTGCTCCTTAAAGAAAAAAAAAGAAGAGAGAGAGAGAGGGGGAGGGAGCGCCCTTGCGGCGTGTTCGTCAGCGGTACGCTTTTTTACGAGGACCCATGAACTGTGCTCGGAAACTTGCTTTTGCGTCTGCAGCTAACGTCCTCGAAATGCATATTTATTTTTATATGCGCGCTGCTCGACTCCCAATAAGCGCTGAGCTGCGCGCGCGCAGTGCAACTTTTTTTTTGCTATCTTTTTTCCTTTCTCGCCAGCTTAGTGCGTCAAGCTGAACAACAGCTGAACAGCTGAAGAGTACGCAGGAGAGTAGACGTTGCAGTATATCTCATAATTTTCGTCTTTTGATTATCAGAACAGCATTGCATTATTATTATTATTATTATTATTATTATTATTATTATTATTATTATTATTATTATTATTATTATTATTATTTCATTTTCCTCGCTTGGAAATAATTTTTTCTTTCCAACTCAATCTGTAGCTCTATGCGCGATGTTTATGGCAACTTTCGCATTACACAGTGGCAGCAGTTCTTACTCCAGTTCGGTTCTCGATAAGCGACACTGGGACGATGTGAGAGAGGTCTGGTACAAATAGGCTGGCGCGGACGTGCCAGAGCGATCGACCATTGCGGCCTCCTACAAAGACAGCACCCACCAATACCGAGTGGCCCGCGGGAGTGACTGCTGACTGCCGTGGCTTGTCAGCGCACGTTCGCCGCATATTACGAAATCATTCTCATGCTATAGTGAAGAACTCGTTTGGCTGCGCATTAAAGTGACTACGTCTTCTGCCGTCACGAGAGCACTGGCCTTGGCACGCCAACAAGGAGTTAGGAACTACGACAAAGAGTTGGTGTCGTAACGTCAGAATTGATCCAGTTGCGACGACATGATATAAGGTCACAGTGCAGAATTTTTTTTTTGTCACGGAACAATATGAGCTAGTTTTGGTCTCAATACAGAGTGTCACGTATATTTCTTTCGTTTTATTTATTTGTGTATTTATTTATTCTTTCGTAAACGTCTGCCTCTTCTAGAATGATATTAGCCTCACTCACTCACTCACTCACTCACTCACTCACTCACTCACTCACTCACTCACTCACTCACTCACTCACTCACTCACTCACTCACTCACTCACTCACTCACTCACTCACTCACTCACTCACTCACTCACTCACTCACTCACTCACTCACTCACTCACTCACTCACTCACTCACTCACTCACTCACTCACTCACTCACTCACTCACTCACTCACTCACTCACTCACTCACTCACTCACTCACTCACTCACTCACTCACTCACTCACTCACTGAGCAGACGTACAGACAGAGCGCAAGCACATGGCATTTCTGCAGCTTACCTGCGACTTGCTCTTCCGTCAGGCCGTATTCCGTCTGCAAAATGAAAACATACAAAAGACAACAGGTCAGATGTGCGAGATTATGGTGTTCCGGCACATTTTGTGAGACAGAATTGGCAAACTTGTTTGTTATTACGCGGTGAACAAGACAGCGCCAATGCCAGCAGGAAACGTGAGAGGGACACCATTTGAGACGTTCGATAATTTGCAAAATTGAAAGCGGCTTGCGTTCACTAAGAGGCCCTCGCTGCGTGTCCTGGATCCAGCCACTTTTGTGCGCAGAACCCGTAGCATACGCTAACGCCGAGTTCGCTGTGTTTAGAACTCCTTATCAACACGATGAGCATCACCGTCGCCTAAATGGTCAGGTTTGTTTACCGGTAATCTGATGAGATGTTGGGAGATTACTGGCAGAGAGTTTAACACGTTATAACTCAAAAGACAACTCTTATTCATGTTGAGCGGATGGAAGCGAATATTTCGCTGACAAAAAATTATGTGCTTCTCTGCAATATGATCATGTACACACAGTCAACGACTTCTCACTCGCGAACTCGATGTGTTACGTGTTCGGCTTAACCTCAACTCTCGCCATGATTTGTGGCCACTAACTTTTTCCACTTGGAAATACAAAAAACGCCATAGAACGGAAATGTGGCCCACAATGTAAATAACTTCGCATGGTCAGTTAGTTATTCGCTGCTTACCGAAATATTCCACGAAATTTTCAAAATGGCGGATCAGTCGATCGGCTCCAAGTCTGAAGTACAAATCTTGTTGTAGAGTTCCTGAATAAGCGAAACCCAGTAGGCTATTTTGGCATTTGAAGAGTGTTTCCATCCCCTTCAATACAAAGCCTTGTTAAGGCGTGAGTAGGTACATTACGGACTGAATGTTTGTAAAAAGAAAAAAAAAGCAGCATCTTGGTAGAAGAAATCCTAGAACTTCTGAAATTATATCTAATACCGACAGTCATTGGTTACAACAGGAACGTTTTCACTTAAAAGATCGGGTGTTTATACATCCGTCCAAATGTATAGCGCCAGTTCTTGGCAACATTTTTCTTAGCAGAGTAAGCCAGTCGATTTAGCCAGATGCGAGTGATGCGGAGCGAAGCCTTTTAGTTAAATCGATGATTACGTACGGCTAGCCGACATTTGCAAGTCAACTTGAAGAATGACTGATAGCCAAAAATCTCCAAACAAAGACGCTTTGGACTGAAGTTCTGAAAAAGTCCAAGGAATAATGAATTGCAATAGTTATACAATAAGCTTAAATTTCTGTAAGATGTATAACCTGTAGTATGTCAAGCCTGCAGTCAGTGTTTTTTTCTTCAGGTCATTCAAACGTGATAAAAAAAGAATAGCGCCGTAGCCCCTGGTATTGGCTCAGCTAGATACAATCTTGTCTTCCCGCCTTATCACAAAATTTCTGTAACCAAATGTAACCAGGGTTAAATACAGCGGGTTACTCGAGCGACGTAACTGCGAATTCGCTTGTGACGAAGTAGCGAAAAGTAACGAATCTGCTTTTTTTTGTTTTTCGTTTTTTTGGTGATGTTTGGAGAAGTGTGCATGCCTGATTGCCAAACGCTCTTCCTGTTTATCACGGCTTGAAGCATGCGTAGACGGTAGGTTCGTCATATATTTTTCTCGTCGCACTTGCTCTGTGCGACGAGAAAAATAGGCCTATTCCTGATCACGAAATCGCCGAAGCGCTTAATCATGCATTCTCTTCCGTGTTTACGAATGAGCCTAAAGGTGAACTTCCTGAATTCCCATTTTTCAGTTACGATACAATGCCCGCAATCACCTTCAGTTCTGATGGAATCAGGAAATGCATTGATTCCTTAAAGCTGTCGTCTTCACCTGGCATCGATGGTATTAATTCTAAAGTCTTAAAAAATACTAAATATGTTACAAGCGAGATATTATGTCACATTTTCCAGCAATCTTTATCATCAGGAGTGGTGCCGGATGACTGGAAAGTGGGTAAGGTTATCCCAGTCCCAAAGAAAGGTCCTTCATCATCATGTAGTAGCTACCGCCCAATTTCTCTAACTAGCGTTTGTTCTAAATTAATGGAACATGTGCTTTACTCCCACGTCGCTACATTCCTAACATCTGTCAGTTTCTTCCACCCTAACCAGTATGGCTTCCGTAAAGGTTTATCTTGTGATAGCCAATTAGCTCTCTTTATAAATGACATAAGCTCTAACCTTGATCAAAATATCCCAGTTGATGCCCTCTTTTTAGATTTCGAAAAGGCCTTTGACAAAGTTCCGCATCAACGACTCCTCCTAAAACTTTCTCGCTTGCACCTTAATCCCCTTGTCTTGAACTGGATCCGAAATTTCTTAACTAACAGACAACAGTTTGTGTATGCTAACAACCACTCCTCCTCTAAGAGCCCTGTTCTCTCCGGTGTACCCCAGGGCACAGTTCTCGGGCCCCTCCTATTCCTTATATATATTAATGATTTACCGGCTAATCTTTCATCTAACATTCGCCTTTTTGCTGACGATTGTGTCATTTATCGCCCAATCCTAGCTGATACCGACAACCACGCATTGCAAGATGATCTCGACAAAGTTACCTCTTGGTGCAGCATGTGGCTAATGTCACTGAACACTACAAAGACTTTACTACTACCTTTTCATCGACGGAAACTTCACCATACTCCTAAGTACGTTCTTTGCAACTCGGAAATCTCATCAGTGGAATCATGCAAGTACCTTGGCCTCACTCTCTCAAATAACCTTTCTTGGTCCTCTCATATTACGAACATCACCAACGAAGCCAATCGCACACTTGGTTACTTCCGCCGCAACTTGCGCTTCGTACCACCATCCTTAAAGATACTAACTTATCTAACTTTTGTCAGACCTAAGTTAGAATACGCATGCTATGTTTGAGACCCACACCAAACCACCCTTTCTAACACTCTAGAAGCAGTTCAGAATCGTGCAGCTCGCTTTATTTATTCTGATTATTCTTACCATACTAGTGTCTCTCAGCTAAAATTAAAAGCAGGAAATTCCAATCTAGATATAAGGCGTCATGTCTTCAGACTGTCTTTATCACAAATTTTATCATTCTGCTCCTAGTCCTTCAGCCATCATTCCAGCACACCGTCAGTCCTGCCGATTATGTCATGAAAAATCTGTGTATCCTCCGCCTGCCCGGACCACTGCGCACCTACATTCTTTCTTTGTGAAGACTGCCCGGGACTGGAATGACCTTCCCGCCGACGCCGTGCACCACTCCAATCCACATCATTTCAAGGCTGCCATTGAGTCCATATTCCACTGAAGTGGTTACCCATCCCTCATGTAATACCCCACGTTGGGGCCTTTGAGGTAATAATAAATAAATAAATAAATAAATAAATAAATATGGAGGTGATGTTTCCTGTTCCAAACGAATAGAGCAAAGGGCCTGGCTTCTCGATTCAACACACGAAGTCGTTCGTGTCTTGCGCAGACGCAGCGGTGTATCCGTTCACAACGACACGCGGAAAAGGTTACGGTGCCCAAACCAGGGTACAGATGTACGATTACCAGGTATACAAGTGTACGGTTTGTCATCGAGGCATATACCACATCAAAAGGAATGGGCGCGTGTTCGACCATCGGCAGAACTGCGTAGCAAACATGTAAATGTGCCTTCATGGTCGATAAAGTCTCGTACGTTTCCTACGTTTTAGTTTTGCTTGCAGCCAGCTGATTGTAAAAGTTCGTGATTTACTGAGCTTAAGTCGCTGTTTTCTTGCGAAGAAGAAGAAGAAGAAACTTCATTAAAGAAAGGAAAAAAAATTGCGAGCCAGTGCTCGCTGAGTCTTCCGTTCATTGAACCTGGTGTGTGTCGTTCAATTTACTTTGTTGTGAATTATTGCTGACGAAAAAAAGGCATTGGATTGTAAAATGGAGCGGCATAACCGATGTCATCGCGGTTCTGTGACTGTACACCCACTTTGCAAGCGGGCGCTAGGAGGCGTTTTTCAGTACTGTTGCAAGTACTGTTGTCCGCAGTAGAGATTAGTAAGATGCAATTGGAAGGTTGGTGGAAGAAAAGTAAGGGAAACGACAAAAAATGGACACGTACAAAAGCAAAGTTCACAATAGGGAGTCAAGAAATTCGGTTGTGGGAGTTCATCGTGTATTCTTTTTCTTTTTTTTTTTCAACTTTGGTAGGACATTAGGCAGTATAATAGCAACAGGTTGTTGTTGCAACCCACCGCCCCGTTCCAAAGGGGACGCTCATAACATCCATCCGTCCAGCAAGCAGGAGTGAAAAAGAATTGCTCTCGTTTTCCTTCTGCTTTTGAGCGCGTTGCTTCAACATTTCAAAGGGTTTATGGCGTTACCAACAGGTAGATTCAAATGGGAAGATCCGCAGGCTCTCTCATAGATCTTTTACGTTTACTTTGACGTTGCCACTTCCATCGGTATAGGTCCATACTTTCCGTACACTATTCAACAAGCCTCTCAGTAGACCTCTCCTACGCGTAGACATAAGCCTGCGAATTTCGCCAGAAACGTACGACGTCGAACGTCCGGCCTATAGAACTAAGATGTGGTTTTCTATAAGCGCTTGTAGAATTTTTGTTGGAAGGATTCCCGTCGCGGACCCTTCCACGCACGCACGCACGCACGCACGCACGCACGCACGCACGCACGCACGCACGCACGCACGCACGCACGCGCACGCACAGACAGACAGACAGACAGACAGACAGACAGACAGACAGACAGACAGACAGACAGACAGACAGACAGACAGACAGACAGACAGACAGACAGACAGACAGACAGACAGACAGACAGACAGACAGACAGACAGACAGACAGACAGACAGACAGACAGACAGACAGACAGACAGACAGACAGACAGACAGACAGACAGACAGACAGACAGACAGACAGACAGACAGACAGACAGACAGACAGACAGACAGACAGACAGACAGACAGACAGACAGACAGACAGACAGACAGACAGACAGACAGACAGACAGACAGACAGACAGACAGACAGACAGACAGACAGACAGACAGACAGACAGACAGACAGACAGACAGACAGACAGACAGACAGACAGACAGACAGACAGACAGACAGACAGACAGACAGACAGACAGACAGACAGACAGACAGACAGACAGACAGACAGACAGACAGACAGACAGACAGACAGACAGACAGACAGACAGACAGACAGACAGACAGACAGACAGACAGACAGACAGACAGACAGACAGACAGACAGACAGACAGACAGACAGACAGACAGACAGACAGACAGACAGACAGACAGACAGACAGACAGACAGACAGACAGACAGACAGACAGACAGACAGACAGACAGACAGACAGACAGACAGACAGACAGACAGACAGACAGACAGACAGACAGACAGACAGACAGACAGACAGACAGACAGACAGACAGACAGACAGACAGACAGACAGACAGACAGACAGACAGACAGACAGACAGACAGACAGACAGACAGACAGACAGACAGACAGACAGACAGACAGACAGACAGACAGACAGACAGACAGACAGACAGACAGACAGACAGACAGACAGACAGACAGACAGACAGACAGACAGACAGACAGACAGACAGACAGACAGACAGACAGACAGACAGACAGACAGACAGACAGACAGACAGACAGACAGACAGACAGACAGACAGACAGACAGACAGACAGACAGACAGACAGACAGACAGACAGACAGACAGACAGACAGACAGACAGACAGACAGACAGACAGACAGACAGACAGACAGACAGACAGACAGACAGACAGACAGACAGACAGACAGACAGACAGACAGACAGACAGACAGACAGACAGACAGACAGACAGACAGACAGACAGACAGACAGACAGACAGACAGACAGACAGACAGACAGACAGACAGACAGACAGACAGACAGACAGACAGACAGACAGACAGACAGACAGACAGACAGACAGACAGACAGACAGACAGACAGACAGACAGACAGACAGACAGACAGACAGACAGACAGACAGACAGACAGACAGACAGACAGACAGACAGACAGACAGACAGACAGACAGACAGACAGACAGACAGACAGACAGACAGACAGACAGACAGACAGACAGACAGACAGACAGACAGACAGACAGACAGACAGACAGACAGACAGACAGACAGACAGACAGACAGACAGACAGACAGACAGACAGACAGACAGACAGACAGACAGACAGACAGACAGACAGACAGACAGACAGACAGACAGACAGACAGACAGACAGACAGACAGACAGACAGACAGACAGACAGACAGACAGACAGACAGACAGACAGACAGACAGACAGACAGACAGACAGACAGACAGACAGACAGACAGACAGACAGACAGACAGACAGACAGACAGACAGACAGACAGACAGACAGACAGACAGACAGACAGACAGACAGACAGACAGACAGACAGACAGACAGACAGACAGACAGACAGACAGACAGACAGACAGACGGACGGACGGACGGACGGACGGACGGACGGACGGACGGACGGACGGACGGACGGACGGACGGACGGACGGACGGACAGACCATATATGGTACATTCGACTGGCTCCTACCGCGTTCCAACTCGGTTTGCAGCCATGAGGAGCCTTTTCGAGATTACAGCCAGAGAAAGGGTGCCCCAACCGAACGTGCTAGCTGCTCGTAAATTTAATTTAACTTAGTTTAATTAATGTCCGGAATGGCAACCCCGCCCGTCCCCACACGGCTGAACCAGCCATGCATGCAGCTTATACGTGGTTACTAGCGCCCCCACAGTTCCCTCCGGTAAATTTTTATAGGAGTCTCCACGAGGCACGGTGGCTGGCCTGTCCTGTTGCGCTTTGGCCTGCTACTCTGCGCAGGGTGAGATGAAAGGGGAGAAGAGGTACGATGATGGATGGGGGAATGAGAAGGGAACGGGTGCAGAGCCGGAGCAATCTCTGATCTTTTTTTTTAAATTTTATTCGAGCACACACCGGCGATAGCGGCGGCGCTTCTCGGGCACCGCGGCAACTATAGCTCTACAAGAACTCGTCCCTGGCACTCGCTGCAGCAGCAGCAGCATCTCGCCGGTCGGCCGTGGCTCAAAACCCCTTCGACCGTGGCTGCGACGGCGGCTGCGTGTTGCTAAACACGGAACGCCCCCCTCCCCCCCCTCCCTCTCCTCGTCCCCTTCCCCCCTGTTTCTTCTTCAATTCACACACGTGGCACCTTCTTCGCGCCCGACTCTCCCCCTTTTCCGACTGCGAGTGTCTTGTTTTTCGCTTAGGCTTTTCGCTCGGCGCTTATTCCTGGCAAGTTTTTATCTCGGCTCTTGTTTCAGAAACGCGGCGGCATGGTGCCCCCCCCCCTTCCCCTCCGTCTGCATCATCCTCCTCCTCGGTTCTGCAAACTTTGTTCGTTGCCTTTTCGTCGCATCTTCTTGTTTTCGTAGTCCATGCATCGCGCCTCTTCCCACCCCTTCCCGTTTTCTTTACATTTCATTCCTTCTTTTTTTTTTCTAGCTCCATCGCCCGCACCGCTGATGTTTTTTGCTCTTCTCTGTGCTTTCTTGCGGTGTTCATTAGTGTCTTCGTCACTCCTTTCTTCATAAACTTCTTCTTCCCAATCTTCACCCAAGAAAGCTGTCACGGTCTCTTTTAATACGTGATTGATGTAGTTGCCGTTGTTAATTTCAAAACTCTCGCCCACCTCTGCCTCTTTTCTTTGTCTATCACCTCCCATTCTCGCCACAAGTTCTCTCCCTTACCGACTGTTTTAGCTCTTTCTCTCTTACTTTCTAGTCTGGAGCACATGTTTCGCTACTTCTTTCGAGCGACTTTGAGGAGTCGTTCGTCTGCCTCGCCTTTGTTCTGTTTGTCCTCACCCGAGGCCAACCCCGCTCTTGGCGTTTGAGCGTTTGAGCTCGGGTCGCGCCAACCAGCGGTGGCGACGGAGCGCCACCTTCGCGTGAGCGACGCGCGCGCCATGACAAGTAGGCGGCGCGAATTGAAAACGCCGGTGCCCCCCTCCCTACTTCTCCGCGCGGCCTGCTGCTCGGCTTGGGACGTTTCGTGTGTATTTTGTTCATTTCGCACGAGAGTTTCTTCACGACCGCGCGCCACGCTGTCGGCGTGCGCCGTCACTTTTTAGGCAGAAAATAGGGGGCGTGTTCGCCGTGGCCGGCGCGCTTGCAAATTGCCGCTACGCGTTCTCGAATAGTCACGATGTGCGTAAGCTCGCCGCGTGACCCGCATTCGAACGTGGCGAAGTGGACGGTAAAAACGGAAGCGGGCGTCGGCGAAAGGGGCGGCGGCGCTCTTCGTCGATTCAACAACGGCTGCGACCAGCGCGCTATTTAGGCAGACGGGAATGCACCCTGGCATAGGCCCGTGCCATTGCGATCGGTCGATCAGATCGCTAAACGAATCAACAACTCTTGGATAACGCTATATATGTACCTGCGCGCTTGGATCTTCAGCGCCACAGAAGTATCCTTTCTGTCAATCGACCTGGAGGACTGAGGCCCTGAACCCGTTAATGCCGCTCCTCTTTCTATCGCTCTCTGTTTCTTAGTGCGGTATGACGAAATAGTGAGTACTGCAAATGCGGTCTCCTCCCTTTTCACGCTAGTCGACCGATGTCCTTTTTTAAAGGATTTGACGGAGCAGATGGGCTATTGCTCGTCTTCTATTGGGCACGCTCTTAAACGCGCCAACTAACGGGTCGACCACAGTAGCTGACACTCGCAACGAATTTTAGTTCATGGAAAAACAGACATACTCATATATTCCCTTTAGTTGACGGTTTAAGGTGATCTATCAGCTAAGATTAATTATACTGTTCCCAGAATGGCCACCTTGTTTTTTTTAATTGTCTGTAATCACAGCCTGATAGAAGCAGCGAGTTTCTAGGCCAGGTAAACAAGATGCTTGGTGCCTTGTTGACCAGCTCTGCGCAGCTCATTTGCCTCTCTGCACCATGTATAGCACGGGCAGACACACACAAGGTATGCGAGTTTCTCGTCATTACTGCATGTGTCGCGACGTATAGGGCTGACAACAAGGAAGGTATACGAGTTGTCAAAGACAGGCAAAGCGGGCTGCGAGTTCCTTTCTTTGGTTGCGTATACACAAGCGCATATAACGTCGACGCGTCCCCCTCACGTGTGGCAATTCCGTCGTACCCCTTCCGCTCGTAATTTAGAAGGACGATACATCGCCTACAAGTGCGTAGCTTTGCGCGACTACGACGTCGTCCTAAGTATGGTTTATGCTTCCTTGCTCTCTATCTCTAAGCAGACACACGTGGGTTTCTCATTTTGTTTACTCCAATTTTTCCCTCTACACGCATCTCGGCAGCTCTAGACGTGTCAATGCCTCCCGCAGTATAGGTGAAGCTAGGGCCGAATTTAACAAAGCTTCCAGTTCGCAAGAGCCCGGTCGCCGTTATTCGTCCGCCTTCGCTAATTAATGTCGCAACCATAGCAAGTACAGCGGAATATAGCATAGCCTATGTTTCTTTATCAGCTATATCAGTCTAAAACATGTCTGGAACGGAATAAGTGCCTGTTCCACCAAAATGGTCGTCGCGGAAAGATCATGGACGTACCTCTCATGTTATGTCCCATTGCGACCCTTAAGGCATAAATATTTTTTTTAAAGATAGCATGGATGCACGCCCGTACTTGCATGCTAGAGCAAATCGTTTTCCAAAAAAAATTTTTTTCCCTAGCACTGTTGAGCTACGGGATTCCCTATACCTGCGTCTACTGAGTGTAATAATGTTTTGTTGTTTGAAAGGAAGAGAGACAGAATGAAGAGGAAAGGCAGGGAGGTTAACCAGATATGAGTCTCCGGTTTGCTACCCTACACTGGGGATGGGGGATAGGGGTTAGAAAGATGACAGAGAGGAAAACGCTAAAAAAAGGGAAAAAAAGACGCACACATAGAGGCACACACACAAAAGGCGTTCCAGTTAAAGTGCGTAAGTTAAAGTGCTATTGCGCTTTTTACGATCTACCGACCTGTGTGTTGTTTGAAAAGTGCTCACAAATGTATCTTGAGTAACCTCTCCTGCTTGGGACGACCTAACTTCTACGCAGTGATGTAAAATAAATGCCCGAATCCCGATAGGCTGATGCATACCTGTTTTGACTAACGGACAGTTACAGCCTAATAACAATTTTGTGCGCGTGCATGTGCGATTGCGGGTCCTTGTTATAGCCGCATTGTTGCGAATCAACAACCACAGAAAAGCAAAAAAAAAAGAGAAAGAAAAGAAAGAAAGGAAAGAAAGCACAGCCGGCGCGGCACTGGGGTTGTTGAAAAACGGACGCCCGCGAGCCGTCGCTCTCTTCGCTGCAACCGCCTCCTCGACGAGAGCCTTTCGCCAGCCCTCGTTCATCACGCACAAGCAAACACGCGGGCTCGACTGCGGTGCGCGCGCTCAAAGGCAAGCCGATACACACGCACGCACCCCCGGATAGCCCGCTTCTCCGCACGCCCTCGGGACTAACGAGGTTTTGACGCCTGATCGAAGCCGCCCCCCCCCCCCCCGGCGGTGGCGGCAACCGGCGCGCTAATCTCGACGTAAACGCCCCGCGAGGTGCAGGCGGGTATGCGTGTGCCCGGGCTTTGCGTCTCGGGCCACCGTCTCTCACCTACAGCTAGCGGCAGGGGGGTCATCTTTACTTATGCGTTATGCAGATGCGCTGGCCCCAGATCTCTCTCTCTCTCGCTGCGTGGTGTCTTCGTTCGAGCGTGTACGTTTACTTGCAGTTGGCGCCCGCTCGTCTGGGTGTGTTTCTGATTACTCTGCGGCGGCTCGCTCGGCGAAGGGAGGGAGGTGGTGGGGGCGGGGGTTCTGATCAATGGGGGCGAGCCGTGCCGTAGACCGTCCCGGGTCTGACGCAACGGGGCTGCGAAAGAGACCCAGGAGCCCGGTCTGCATGCAGTCCGGCTCTTTTGGATTTGTTCCGAAAGCGCGCTTGGGGTCCCCGCTCTCGGGCGTTGTAAGAGCGCGTATAGATTTGTGCAAGATAAGTTCGTTGGACTTTATAAGAGCGCGTTGGGTGAAGCCTGTAAGCATGTCGGGGCGCTTGCGAAGGACGGCGGTGGTGTTGCTTCTACGACGTCAACGATGATAACGCTTAGCCTCGCCGTTAGAGAGACTCGGTTCAAGGGCGCGTTGGTTACACCATCTGCGATATAGGGAACACTTTCGGAATAGTAAAAAAAGTGAACTCGACGCTTACAGCTCGATCCGCCGTCGGTGTTGTATAGTAGGGCACGTGATGTGAGATAAGTTGCCATTTAATTTTGTAGTTAAAAAATAACAAAAAAATCAACTAGGCATCTTAGGCAAAGGAGGACAACAAGAGGAAAGGTGTAAAGAAGGACATGCATAATAGCAACTATGGTGTTAATAAAAAGTGGCGCCGTTGATTTCCTGATGAAATGTTATTAACCACGGGGGAAAGAAAGAAAGAAAGAAAGAAAGAGACAGACAGACAGACTCACTCACTCACTCACTCACTCACTCACTCACTCACTCACTCACTCACTCACTCACTCACTCACTCACTCACTCACTCACTCACTCACTCACTCACTCACTCACTCACTCACTCACTCACTCACTCACTCACTCACTCACTCACTGCCGGAGAGGTTCGCCCGGCGGTTAGCCTAGAATGCTACTCCAAGCGGGTCACTTAATGAAACACATAGCCGTCGGTATCGACGTTGCAGGAAGACTTAATTAAGGGGGAGCCTTGCATTCTGTAAACCGAGAAATATGAGAAGCAGTCGTGGACTCGTAACTGAATTTGTTTCTATCGAGCGAGTCTGTTTTTAACGGTGTCAGTGATCGTAACACTAAGTTTTGTGGAAGCGAAATGTGACATATTTAGTCTAATTACATCTTACTCGCTTTTTCTTTCTTTTCTTTTTCGGGACCGTCAGTTCGCCATCTACTGTCACGCCAATCATAGTGTCATGCAGAGACCATGCAAGTCGTCGGGTTTGGCGGAAGCCAATGGCGACATGCGCACAATCTAAGGGCTTGTTGTTCCGCTTTTGCAGAAGAACAAGCTGCTATTTAGTGTGCATGTATAAGCAGCTGGCACAATTTCTAGCGATGTAGAGGTTGACGACGGTGGTGATCAACTGGATACGTGCCTTATGTTGAAGCGGCGTCCTTCTACCGACCTGGATAGCGTGCAGCTTCTCCTTTTAAACGAATAGTGTAAGCGGAAGAAAATAAAAATGTTTATGAAGCTCCTAAGCCCCAGGCGCACGTGGGTGTGCCTTATTAAAACATAACTAAAACTGGCTCGCGGCATTGCCTGACAAAGCTACTAACGCGCGGTAAAACAGGAAAGCGTCTATTTCGACGGCGCTTTGTTTCGTCACACATCGCGCCGATCGCTGCGACTCGGCGACCAACTTGTCGGAATCCAGTCGCGGAGAGCACGCGACAGTCGCGTCGGTCGCTGAGCGACGGAATTCGCTCTGTCGCCGACTGAAAATCGCGCCGTGTGAAACAGCCTACTCGCGTGGCCACCGCCGCGGTAGACGCCGCGGTTGTCTCCACTCCGTACGGAGCGGCGGGCGAAGAGGACATCGAGGCACCTTAGCAGCCGCCAGAGAAGAATGCCGCGCTTTCCTCGCCTACCCGCCGTGGTTGCTCAGTGGCTGCGGTGTTGGGCTGCTGAGCACGAGGTCGCGGGATCGAATCCCGGCCACGGCGGCCGCATTTCGATGGGGGCGAAATGCGAAAACACCCGTGTGCTTAGATTTAGGTGCACGTTAAAGAACCCCAGGTGGTCAAAATTTCCGGAGTCCTCCACTACGGCGTGCCTCATAATCAGAAAGTGGTTTTGGCACGTAAAACCCCAAATATTATTATTATTATTTCCTCGCCTGACCCCCCTGCCCCGCGCGCGACAGGAAAGAGCACGCACCTGGGCCGCGTTCCTCGCCCGCGCAGGCGAGATTGAGCTACGTTCGCCGGCTCGTGCTCACACGTTTTAACTAATATGAAACCTCACAGCGACGCCGACGGTGAAGCCGACAGTGTCCGCGTAATTGCTATCCCAATAAAAAAACAGTTGCGCTCAAATGTGGGAAAAAAAATTACAGGGTCTCTTAAGATCGCTCCTAAAAGGTGAACGGCGAAAGCCTACTCTTCCTCTTCTTATTATTCGCTTCGTTTAGTCATTATTAGTCATTGCTGCTCACTAGTAATTATTTTTAGTCATTTTTTAAGCAAATATGGTCATTACGCGCCGTCGTTAGCGTGTTGGCCATATCTAAGTCACCACTAGCAATTACAAGTAATATCATGCATTATTAATAATTACTGGTCATTACTAAGCATTTTTAGTCATTTCTAATCAATTGTAGTAGTTACAATTCGTCGTTAGACATATTGGTAATTTCGTAGTCATTAGCAGTCATTACAAGTCATATCAGTCATTACTGGTCGTTACTAAGCAGTTTTAGTCATTCTAATCAATTGTGGTCAATACAAGCCGTCGTTAGACATATTGGTCATTTCATACTGATTACTAGTCATTACAAGTAATTTCAGTCATTATAGTTACTACTGCTCACTAGTAAGCATTTTTAGTCATTTGTAATCAAATGTGGTCATTACAAGCCGTCGTTAGTCATAATGGTAATTCGTTAGTAGTCATTACGAGTCATTAGGAGCCATTTTAGTCATTACTACTCATTACCAGACATTTCTAGTCGTTTCTAATCAATTGTGGTCATTACAAGCCATCGTTAGACATATTGGTAATGTCGGAGTAATTAGAAGTTATTACAAGTTATTAGTAGTCATTACAAGCCATTAGTTGTCATTGCTAGGCATTACTAGTCATTATTAACCTCTAACAATTTCTAATCTAACGTTATCACTGACTAACTGTTTTTATCAACCATTTTTCATTCTTTAAACTGTCTTCATATGGCGTGATGACGGTTCGGCGGACACTCCGGCTATATTCCGGCGGTTAGGTTTGCTGAAACAAACTTCACCATGAGCCAAGAAAGGCTTCCGCCTTAAAAAACATCGAACTATTTCCAAATGCGAACGAAGTCACTGCAAAAGTCTCTCTAGCCCCGAAAACGCTGACTGCTAAGTATGGAAAGGAGTATAAGTATTGCGTTTTCGTTACATGAGGTTTTAGCAAGCGACCCCCTATGCTGACCATACTGATAGACGTTTTGAATCGAAACATATAGTTTCAGGCATACTTGCCTTGCCTTGGAAGCTGTTAATTTAAAAGATATAAACAATCCTTAAAAATTATTTTCTGTAAATTTCTGCATTAATGTTGTTCATAACGCAAATTAGATATAAAGACAAAATTTTTGGACTAGTCGGAGCAAGTGCGGGGGCTTCTCGTGATATCATATTGTAGCCGTCAGTACAGATTCGGCTCCATTGGCAGTTTGCCCGTCGTACATTACCGCGAACTGAAGGGCAATTAGGCCTGGCTACGTGTACGAATGCGAAATCAATGCGACGTCTTCACGATGACGACTCGTTTTACGAAACGTAATGACATTGTTTTCCCGCTGTCTTTCTCTCATTTTTCGCATCACGTGACGAAGCCTCATTCGCGAACTGTGTGAACGTCTAAAGGAGCCGGGCGCAGCTACTGATTGAGAAGTCGAAGGTTCGTCCATCGGAGCGCACGACAGAACCCACCCACCGACTGCCAGGTGGCCAGTGCGGTCAGTGCCTTCGCAGGGGCAGTATGGGAACGCTAGCATGATAAGCGGCATCGGAGCAAGCTGTGGAAGACGACCACGACGAACGCGCGAGCAGTGGCACAAGCGATTCTCTGAGTCCACGTGACTTATTGTACAATCTTCGGCCACGCCACTGGATTTTCCTGTTCACGAGCCATATAATGCTTTCTAATTAATAAATTAAACAAAATAAAGGATCCAACCTGGAAGATTTCTTTTGTCTGCTTGATGCAAATCGTGCCCTGGAATAAGTGTTATTGCGCCTCGAATATCGTATTATTATTATTATTATTATTATTATTATTATTATTATTATTATTATTATTATTATTATTATTATTATTATTATTATTATTATTATTATTATTATTATTATTGGGATAGCCAGTATATGGACACTCCAAACAAATTTTTGCCGTCGGCGTGCCCGTGATGTTCCGGAAAAAGTCCGAGGACGATGGAACCGTTGCCGCTCGCCGTATGCTGTGTGTGCGAGTAAAAGTACGCGAAAGTGTGCGAGTAAAACATCGCGCGCGCAATGAAGCGCGCCGTCTTCCGTCGCGCGCTTGCTAGGGGGAGGGGAAGAGAGAGGGGGCGGCATTGTACTGCGTATTCCACGGCGTATTGCGTATCTTGAAAGCGATCTAAAAAAATTAAATTGTGGGGTTTTACGTGACAAAACCACTTTCTGGTTATGAGGCACGCCGTAGTGGAGGACTCCGGAAATTTCGACCACCTGGTTGAGTTGAGTTGAGTTGTTGTAGGCTACTGGTGGGACTAGCCTTGCAGTTGCTGCCGGCAATTGCTCCACCGTAGCGACACTTAAAATAATTAAATCACGTAATCCGACACAGACCTCCCAATTACAAATGTTCACTCCTCAGTTGACCATGTTGAAGCCAAATCCGTGTCCTGTAGGTAATTTAACAGAAGGCGAGAGACCTCCTTCCTACACAACCGGTTCCCGCGCGGGAAAACTATGTCCTGAAGCGAACTGTGAGGAAGTCCTGTGTTCTTGAGAGACCCGAATAACACCCTCCTTTCCGCGTTATACTCAGTACAGCACATTAGGTAATGTTCAATGTCACCACACACACCACACGTTGAACATAATGGTGATAACGCCAGGCCAGTCTTAAACATCCACGCAGGGGTACGAGCAGAGCCCGTGCGAATGCGTAGCAGTAAGGTTGCTTGGTTTCTTTGGAGACCCTTGATCACACATGGCTTGTGAGGTGAGCTCCACAAAGAACTGAAGTGGCACGACACCGCTTCTCTGAAGAGTCTCCCGTCTTCTTGAGGCACTTTTCTCGAAGGATTCCCAGACAGCGCTCTATGGGCGAGGCTGTCCGCCATCTCGTTGCCTATGATACCTATGTGTGATGGCACCCATTGGAATCGTATGGAGAAGCCTTTGACACTGAGATTTAGCACCGAACGTAGGGAGCTTAGAGATAAGGCATCAGTAGGGAATCCGTGCTCTAACCTTTGAAGGGCGGATTTCGAATCTGTAAGAATGACCACAGGTTGAGGCGTACAAAACCGTAGCTTTTTGAGAGCTGCCTCAATGGCAACGCTTTCGGCCGTTGTGGAGGACACGACTGCAGTGAAGCGAACGGACCAATCAAAGTTCAAAGAGGGAATGTGAAAAGCAGCTGCACTAGATCCTCTGACCTTGTCCACAGAGCCATCAGTAAAAATTTGAAGGTGACGTGCATATTCCGTTTCAAGATGTTCCAGTACGAGCGAACGCGTTGCTGCCAAAGGAGAACTCCGCTTAGCACGAACGTGAGGAACTGCCAACGAACTATCGAGGCTCGCGAAAGACCAAGGTGGTTTCGACCTCTTAATTCGACCTCTAGCGTCAAGACCCAGGTAACCAAGAGTATTAAGGGCCAAGTACGCTCGGGACTCGGATCTCTTTTGAAGGCGCTGTAGAACGGCTCGGCCAGCTGCCGTCTGTTTGAGGCGGCCAATTTGCATCAATAACCTTTGTGAAGCGACTAAGCTAAGAGGTCTCGATAGAGATTCATAAAGTACTGCATTGTTAGGAGCAGTCTGCGGAACGCCAAGAGCCCTTCTTAGGCCCTTTCTGTGCAGAACCTCAAGTCGTTCCAGCTGTGATATCGATGGGGAAATTAAAGGGAGCTGATACATTATTCGACTCGTCACTAGTGCATCGTGCAACCTGATCATTGAAGAAGGGTGATTTCCCAATTGCTCACTTGCAACTCTACGGATTACATTGAGACGCGAAGATATCGATGTCACAACCGAGTCCACAGCTCGTCGCCACTGTAGGCGGTAGTCGATAATGACGCCCAAAAAGCGCTTGTGTTTAAATTGTCGAAGACAAGATTGATTAAGGTCTATCTTCAGCCGCGCATACCTTCTTCCTCTACCTGGAAACATTATGAAGCCAGATTTTTCCACCGAGAGAGTCAACCCCACACCTTGAAGGTAATTTTGAACTGAAAGTAATCCCTGTCGAGCTATCAGAGCTAAACGCTTGTGTTGATATCCGGTTAACCAAAGACAGATGTCGTCCGCGTATATCGACATATGGACATGCCTGCAATGTTTTTGCACTTCAGCGGGAAGACCAGCCATTGCAACGTTGAAGAGCGTTGGGGAAAGAACACTTCCTTGAGGTACACCTCGCGATACCACCCTTTCGGTGCTTGTGGTACTTCCTAACCGCACTTGAATTTTCCGATCACTGATAAATGAGTGAATGAAGCGCAGAAGATAACCCTGTACGCCCATGGCCTGCAAACTATTTAGTATTGAGCTCTGAAGGATGGTATCATAAGCCTTTGATACGTCTAGGAAAATAACTAGTGTTGAAAGGCCGAAAGCTCTATGATGTTCAATATGGCTTATCAAGTCCAAGACGCTGTCTTGCGCGCTTAAACCTGTTCGGAATCCAGTCATGCATGTTCGCAGAGCCCTTCTATCTTCGAGCCACCAAGATAAACGCTTACTTGCCAGCTTCTCCATAAGCTTAGCCACGCACGACGTCAGTGATACAGGACGATACGAGGCCAAGACCGATACGAGGCCAGGACGATACGATACGACCACCTGGGTTTCTTCAACGTGCACCTAAATCTAAGCGCACGGGTGTTTTCGCCCCCATCGAAATGCGGCCGCCGGGTCTGGGATTCGATCCCACGATCTCGTGCTTAGCAGCCCAACACCATAGCCACTGAGCAACCACGGCGGGTTTGTAAGCGATCTGCGTTGAGGTCAGAGTCTAGGCGCTTCAACAGCTCGTACCTTCGTGCGTGCTGCGTTGAAGCGATAGACCGCACGAAAGTCAATTCGCTCGCTGCTGCTGCCGCACTTCTTCGCTCCAACGTTTTGACGACGAGTGTCCGTCCTCATCGGGCGTGATCTGTTCATGTGTGCGTGCGCGCGCTCACATTACGCTTGCTAATTTAGTCAGTAAGCGAATGTTTGTAAGTTTATATGGCCGATAAAACTACTATCCTTACTTAGCATAGCTGCCTGTTGCTTTGCTATCGCAAGCGATGCTTCTCCTTTCGGGCGAAACTGCTACTTTCTTCTAGTCGCTGTGGCTGTGTGCGCCGTTCCCACCGTCGACAAGTTGTGTTTTCCCTCCATTTTCCTTTAGTTTCTCATTTTTACACTTCAATGAAAACCGTCTGATAATTTCCGGTATGCTTTCCTTTTCCTGGTACGAAAGAGACTCAATGCAGCATCCCGGTCTGCAGTTCGGCTCTTTGGATTTGCTTCGAAAGGGCGCTTGGGTCCCCGTTCGCAGGCGTCGTAAGACCGCGTATAGATTTGTGCAAGCTAAGTTCGTTGGACTGTAGAACGCGTTGGGGGAAGCCTATAAGCAAAACGCGGCGCTCGGGAAGGACGGTGGTGGTGGTGCTTCTACGACGTGTGTAGTTGTTGCTGCCAACCGAGCCATCGATGATAACGCTTAGCCTTGATATCGGTCCCGTAAGAAGGGGATCAAGGACGTGTTAGTTACACCAGCTGCGATAGGGAAGACGTATAGTAGAAAACTGAACCCGACGCTTATAGCTCGATACGCCGTCGACGTTGTGTAGGAGGGCACATGATGTGAGACAAGTTGCCATTTGACTAGGCATGTCAGGCAAGGGAGGACAACAAGAGAAAAGCGGTAAAAAAGACAGGCATAACTGCAACTATGGTGTTAATAAAAATCGCGCCGTTGCTTTTCTGATGAACGGGTATTAACCACACGAGATTCATTGATTGATTGATTGATTGATTGATTGATTGATTGATTTTGTAAATCCTGGAGAAGTTAGCCTGGCGGTCAGCCTAGAATGCTACTCCTAGCGGGTCACTTAATGAAACACATAGGCGTCGATACCGACGCTGCAGGAAGACTTGATTAGTGGGGAGTCTTGCATCAATAATCCGAGAAAAATGACAAGCAGTCACGAACTCGTAACTGAATTTGTTTCTATCGAGCGAGTCTGTTTTTAACCGTGTCAGTGATCGTAATACTCAGTTTTGTGGAAACGAAATGTGACATATTTAGTCTAATTACATTTTACTCGTTTTTTTTCTTTCTTTTTTCGGGACCGTCAGTTCTCCATACTCTGCCACGCCAATCAGAGTCTCATGCAGAGACCATGCAAGCCGTCGGGTTTGGCGGAAGCCAACGGCGACAGGCGCACAATCTAAAGGCGTCCACAAACAGAGCCATAATTTAATGCAGTGTATAAAAATATGACGAACGAAACTAAAGCAACAAACGTGCTGTATTTCGTAAAATTACTTCACATGTCGCAGCAGATGTAGTGCCAGATTTGTTGCACCCGTTGGAGTCTTACTACCCCCAGAAGGAGCGCACTTCCGCAGTCCTTGCGTCTGCGGACGTCACCCTGTACGAGGCTGTCAAGTCTGCGAGTGGAAGTATATGAGCGTCACTTGATAGCACGGTTCGGAGATGATGATGATGATGATGATGATGAAAACTAGCATTCACGCGAGCAGACGAAGGTGGAATATGCGTGGCCGTAATCAATGCTCAGCATTTGCCCAGGAGCGCGTACTTCCCCGTCCCCACGAATTTCTTACGTGATCAGCGGTTCTCGGACGAAGGATGCGTCTCCGAGTGGAGGCAAAGCTTCGGCGAGGCGACTTGCCTTATTCATTCGGAGCCCCGACGAAAACAAGATGAGGATAACGCAACGTTTCTATATTCCAATGCTATTCATTTTCCCGCTTTAATCGGTGGTTCGAGCGGAGCTCTAGCCTGCGTTATCACCGACATAAAGGCCGGCCGCTCGAGCGGCTGATCTTGAGAAAGGGATAGCATCGATCGAAAGGAATTGTTGCGTCATGCCGGCCCGAATCTCCTTGTCGAAACGCCGCGTTCTACATACCTAAGGCTTCCGTCGTTCTACGACCGTTGATCATCAGCGTGGCTACGCCAATTCTAGGCCAAAGGCCTCTCCCATGCATCTCCAACTACCCCGGTCATGTGCCAATTGTAACCATGTTGTTCCTGCAAACTTCTTAACCTCATCCGCCCACCTAACTTTCTGCTGCCCCCTGCTACGCTTCCCTTCTCTTGGAATCCAATCCGTAACCCTTAACGACCATCGGTTATCTTCCCTCGTCATTACATGTCCTGCCCTTGCCCATTTCTTTTTCTTGATTTCGACTGAGATGTCATTAACTCACGTTTGTTCCCTCACCCAATCTGCTCTTTTCTTATCCCTTAACGTTACACCCATCATTCTTCTTTCCATAGCATCGTTGCGTCGTCCTCAATTTAAGTAGAACCCTTTTCCTAAGCCTCCAGGTTTCTGCCCCGTAGGTGAGTACTGGTAAGACGCAGCTGTTATACACTTTTCTCTTGAGGGATAAGGGCAACCTGCTGTTCATGATCGGAGAATGCCTGCCAAAGGCACCCCAGCCCATTCTTATTCTTCTGATTATTTCAGTCTCATGATCCGGATCCGCGGTCGCTACCTGCCCTAAGTAGTTGTATTCCCTTACCACTTTCAATGCCTCGCTACCTATCGTAAACGACTGTTCTCTTCCGTGACTGTTAAACATTACTTTAGTTTCCTGCGGATTAATTTTTAGATCCACCCTTCTGTTTTGCCTCTTCAGGTCAGTGAGCATGCATTGCAATTTGTCCCCTGAGTTACTAAGAAAGGCAATATCATCAGGTAATCGCAAGTTAGTAAGGTATCCTCTATTAACTTGCGATTCGCTGATGATACTCTATTGCTTATAGTAACTCAGGGGACCAATTGCAATGCATGCTCACTGACCTGGAGAGGCAAAGCAGAGGGGTAGGTCTAAAAATTAATCTGCAGAAAACTAAAGTAATGTTTAACAGTCTCGGAAGAGAACAGCGGTTTACGATAAGTAGCGAGGCAGTGGTAGCGATAGGCAGCGAGACTGTTGATCACTTCAAGCCAAGCCCCCATGTTGGTTTGTGGCTAAGATGGGCTGCTATGCATGAGGTCGCGGGATCGGACCCCGGCCATGGCGGCCGCATTTCGATGTGGACGAAATGCGAAAGACACCCGTGTACTTCCACTTAGGTGCACGCCAGCTGGTCCAAATTTCCGGAGTCTCCCACTACGGCGTTCCTCATAATGTGATCGTGGTCTTGGCACGTAAGCCCCCACAATTTATTTCAATTTAACTTCAAGCCTCCGTCTTCCTTTGAAACTATTGTGGCCTGTTTAAGTTACTTCGGTCAGAGCATAAATGGAGTTATTCCGACGAATCGTCTTCCGTTAATAGTTCTGGTTGGACTCGTATACGAACAGAACTACTCACTGAGAATAATAGCTCCAAGACAAAATGTGGCGATACAAGAACCTCAATTGCATGCAGCCTTTGTGCGGTATATAGTATTCGTTTTCGGGACACGAGTTGGCGCGGTCTGGCTTTGCGCGTCGCTCTTGTCAAGAAGACTGTCTCGCTTCTCATCCTTGTCTTTTTTCCCTCCCTTAGCGATTCCACTTGGCGCTGCGCTCCGAAAGCGTAATCTGTCATTTCAGTGAAAGGGCTGGCGAAACCCTGCACCCTCGAGTGTGCACGATGGTTTAAAACGTATGTGTGTGAATATCATTATTAGGGATGCATGTACAGATGCATGTACAGGTTCCCCATACTCTGTTCTGCACATCGCTGTCAACGCTGTGGAAGCTACGCAAGAAGTTCGGTAAAGTTACCTCTCCGCGCGTTCCGTCTATGCCTCGCTGCGCGCCAACCAGCGTCCCCTCGCGCGAGCATGCACGTGAGGGACCTCGCGACGGGTTGCAAATAAAAAAAAAAACCGATATGAGCAACAAAAGAAAAGTGATCTAAGACGACGCCATATAGCAACCGTATACAATAGTGTGTGTTTGTTTTGAAGGATTAAAACTTCTTTCATTCAATTACTGAGCCTGTATAATGAATTCGCAGTTCCGTCCGAAAGGCCAAGCACTGCCAGCATTAGCATTCGTAGCATTAGTAGATAGCTGTACGAAGCAAGGATAGTAGTTTGATCGGCCGTATGAACTTGTAAACATTCGCTTACTATCTATATTAGCAATGATAGAATGCGTAAGCGTGACTCAACGAGTACGTAGAAAGAAACAGACACGCAGAGACAGCGCTGTCCTTGTGTGTCTGCTTCTGTCTAGTCTTTGTTCAGTCACGCTTACACATTCTATCATGGATGCAAACCAACAAGCCCGCCAGTATGTTTTAACTAAATTAACCATCACGGTGTCACGCGCGCAAAGGTGAACATGAACACATCTCGCTCAATGAGCGCGGAAGCTCGCTGTCAAAATTCTGGAGCGAGGAAACGCAGCAGCTCCAAGCGAATTGACCTTCATGCATCTCTCGCTTCAACGCGAACGAAACGTCGAAAGCACAGCGCATACGAAGCTACAGTCACTGCGCGCGTTCTGCAAACATCGCAGATCGCTTTGAAGCTGAGGCCTGCGCGGGCGTAAGCTTCGGCCGCGTCGCTGATCGCTTTCGAGGCCCACGAGCGCCGGCAACGCGTCCCCACTGCGTCCTCCAACGGCGCATACTACGGCGTGGCCACCGCCGTAGTAGACGCCGCGGTTGTCTCCACTGGTCCCCACGCTGTACGGAGCGGTGTGCGAGGAGGACATGGAGGCACCTTAGCAGCCACCGGCGAGAGAGAGAGAGAGAGAGAACATTTATTGAATCATAAAATGGAATTCTCGCGGATCGAGGTCTTCTCTTCTTCACGCTGTCTTCTCGTCGAAGGGAAGCCTCTTCAGCACGGGTGGTCCCTCAGTCCAGGGCTCCACTGAGTTTGGCCGCGTCCCTAGCGTGCTCCACCATCCTTCTTTGGACGGCGAGCTCGCAGCTGACGAGCCGGCTCTCCCAATGCTCCGCACTCGGGGGTTTATGATCGCGGAATGCGTCGTTTCGTTCGCACTCCCAAGTTATGTGATAGAGCGTGGGTGTAGCCCCGCACCAGAGGCAGGTGTCCCTATACTGCGTTGGGAACATCTTGTTGAATATGAAAAGGTTGGGGAAGGTGTTTTTCTGGAGCCTACGCCAGCCCCTTGCTTCCTCCTTTGTCAGTGCTTTATGGGGTGGTGGGTACTTGAATCTAGCCCTCCTGTAGCGAAGAACGCCTTTCCTCCCTCGCCTGACGCCCCTGCCTCGCGAGCGACAGGAGAGGGCACGCATCCGGGCCGCGTTCATCGCTCGCGCAAGCGCGATTGAATCGCTTTCGCGGCTCACCTTCCCACGCTTTCACCCATACAGAACCTGACGGCGACGGCGACGCCGACAGCATAAATGCGTCTGGAGCACGGTGTAAGAATAGGCTTACACCGTGGTCTGGAGCGGTCATATAATTGCTATCGCAATAAACGCAGTTGCGCACAATTGTGGAAAAGAATTAATGGCTGTGGCTTAGCTAAGGTTAAGCCCAGGATGCGAAGCATACTAACCTTTATTTTAGTTGTTGAACCACTGTTTAGCCTGGTGAACTGCTGTTGCTTGGCTATATTTGGTTCGGCTAGACGAAGAAACAACTCATGCAGTCGAGCGCACGAGCTGAGACCCGGCTATGTAGCTACGCGGCCGCAAGCAAGCGCACGAGTTGAGCCTCCGCTTTTGCAGCTGTTATGACGTCATATGGTAGCTACGCGGCCGCAAGCGAGCGCAGCAAGGAAGAGCGTGGTTGTGCGGCTAGTATGCTTCGCATAAAAGAAGGCGTCAAGTTATATCCAAGTACGAACGAAGCCACTGCAAGAAGTCTCTTTACCCTCCACAGCGTTGACTGCTATGTAAGGGGATGGAAGTATTGCGTTTTCGTTACATGCGGTTTTAGCAAGCGGCCCCCTATGCTGACGAGGCTGATAGATGTTTTGAGTCAAAACATATAGCTCCAGGCATGCTTGCCTTGCTTTTGGATTTGTTATTTTAAAAGATATAAGTAAATCCTAAAAATTATTTTCTGTAAGATTTTACATTATTGTCATTCATAATGCAAAGTTGATATAAAGGTGAAATTTCCTGATTAATCAGAGCAAGTACTGGGGCTTCTTATGATATAGTATTGTAACAGTCAATGAAGGTTTGGCTCCATTGGCAGCCGTGCTCGTTTTCAATCCTTATCAGTGCTGAGGATGCTCTAAGGGCACATATGTCTACCGATGTGTACGAATGCGAAATCATTACATTTTCCCCATGACGACTCCTTTCAAGAAACGTAATGGTACTGCAGTTTCACGTTGCCTGGTGTCGTTTCTCGCATCACGTGACGAAGCCTCATGCGCGGACGTTCAAAGGAGCCCGACGCAGCCGCTGATTGAGAAGTCGAAGGTTCGTCCGTCGGAGCGCACGACAGAAGTCGCCGAAACCACCGCACCGACTGGCAGTGGGCGAATGCGGCCATAGCGCTTTCTCAGGGGGTGGGGCAGTACAGGAACGCCGGCACGATAAGCGGCATCGGAACCAGCTGCGCTAGACGACCAATTAAGGACGCGCGAGCTGTGGCACAAGCGCGTCTTTGTGAGCACGTGACTTTCTGTACCATCTCCGGCCACGCAGCCGGATTTTTCGTTTCATGAGCCACACAACGCTTCGGCATCAATAAATTAAACGGAATAGAGCATCCGATTGGGAGGATTTCTTTTTTGTCCGCTTTGTTGCCAATATTGTCCTGGAATAAGTGTTGTGAATAATATTAATATTATTATTTACATTCATATTCCTCCTCTTCTTCTTCTTCTTGTTCTTTTTCTTCTTCTTCTTCTTCTTCTTATTATTATTATTACAACAGCAATTATATGGACACTCAAGGCGCATCTTTGTCATCGGCGTCACCCCGATGTTCCGCATAAAGGCCAAGGGCTGTATATGCCAATGAAAGCGTGCGGCGGGAGCCCACGACCGCGGCCCAATCTCGCGCGAGCAAGGAAGAAAAGCGGGAAGGAAGCGCTTCGTCTCCCGTCGCGCGCTAGGTTAGGGATGAGGGGTTGGGGGTCAGCGTTGTATACTGCGTGTACGGCGGGGTATTCCGTATCTTGAAGGCGATCTGCGTTGAGGTGCACAGTCTAGGCGCTTCAACGGCTCGTGCCTTCGTGCGTGATGCGTTGAAGCGACAGACGGCACCAAAGTCGATTCGCTCGCTGCTGCTGCCGCGCTTCCTCGCTCCGGCGTTTTGACGGCGAGCGTCCGCGCTCCTCGAGCGTGATGTGTTCATGTTTGCCTATACGCGCGCTCACACCACGCTTGTTAATTTAGTTAGTATGTTAGACGTATGTTAGTACGTATAGTTAGTATGTTAGTATGCATGTATGTTTTGTTATTTAGTTAGAATGTTCGCAAGTTTATATGGCCGATAAAACTATATCCTTGCCCCTATATAGCCGCCTATTACTTTGCTATCGTAAGCGATGCTTTGCCTTGCGGGCGAAACTGCTACTTTTTTCTAGTCGCTGTGACGCCGAGGTTGTGAGTCCCGCTCCCACCATCAGCAAGTTGTGTTTTTCCTTCATTTCCCTTCAGCTTCTCATTCGGGAGGCAGACAGACAGACGGACGGACGGACGGATTGATTGATTGATTGCCACGTAAAACAGTCGTGAAGTTACCCTTGTATACACCGGACCTGTCGCCGTCATGACACAAATTTATGGTGCCGTCATCAAACCAAGCAAAAAAAAGAACAAATAGGAAAATGCATTAGGTTTTGATTGGCTGCCGGTCTGGACAGCACCGACCAATCACCTGCACTCCAGCTTCACTCAGACAGCAGAGCAACGCACATTTTTGTGAGTTCTACCCATGGCTCGTATAATGCTACAACTGCAGTTAAGGCGCTGCAAGGCGCTATATGTATGCAAGGCGCTATATATATATATATATATATATATAATGTTCATTTGATCTAGCCATAGGAGTGTTAGCCAGCGCCACTCAGAGTCATTGTGGTCGGATGTGGAAAAATTTTTTTTGCTCCATGACGTCACGTAACACGTGATCTTAGGCGCACGTATATATATCCTTACATGCATACAGACACACGGGACGACGGGTATTGCGAAATCCGTTACGGAGATTCACCTCATGGCCAGGAGGCTCGGGGATGGAATGGAGAAAAAGATAGCCCGCGCAGGGGCGGGAGACGAGTGCAGTCTGCGACGAGGGTGACACCGTGGTAAATATGCAACACAACTGAACCGCGAAAGAAGAATAAGAGAAAAGAGAAGGAACGAAGCAGAAAGAATTCGGGGGTCTCGCGATAACATTACCTAACCGAAATGTCACGGCCAAGAGCGCGACAGCGAACAGAGAAACAACTTGAAAGTCGCCTTTTTTCGGTTGCGCTACACTGCACGAAGGTTCGCCGGGAGGATTCGCGCGACGTCGCTAATTAGCCGCACTTTCTTTCTTTCTTTCTTTCTTTCTTTCTTTCTTTCTTTCTTTCTTTCTTTCTTTCTTTCTTTCTTTCTTTCTTTCTTTCTTTCTTTCTTTTTCTTTTTTTCGACGCCTCCGCATTGTCTGACCAACGTAGATACTCGCGCGTCGGCGTCGCACCCTGGAGCCATCTTTCTTTCTTTCCTTCTTTCTTTCTTTCTTTCTTTCTTTCTTTCTTTCTTTCTTTCTTTCTTTCTTTTCATGTTTCGACGCCTCCGCATTGTCTGACCGACGTAGATACTCACGCGTCGGCGTCGCACCCTGGAGCCATCAACGCACTGCTGCTGCAGCTGGCGGTGCAGCAGCAGCTGGCGGTGCTGGCACGAGCGTTGGCCGCGCCGACACCGGCTGGGATAGGCGCGGTGGGGTGGGGTGCGCGGACTCTTGCCGGCCGTGCCGTCTTCCTCGCCGGATTACGCGGCAGCTTTGCGTGGGCTGCGGGGGGCGCGGCGGCGTCCCCGCTCTTGAGCCCGTGCCAATCGCGCGCGCGCGTCGGCCCGGGGCCCGGGGTGGCGTCGTTTATGACGCGCCATGCGCGGTCTCGCACGGTCTGCGGAATGGCTTGGAAAGTCCGTGCGATGGAGTTGGGTGCAAGAGGGGGGGGGCACGAACAGGCGGGGCTCCTCTCGCGTTTGCTGCGACCGAGAAAGGAACGGTTATCCACGTGAAGAAAGAAAGAAAGGAAGACAGAGAGAGAGAGAGATAAAGAAAGAAAGAGAGATAAAGAAAGAGAGTGAGAAAGAGAGAGAGAACGAGAGAGAAAGAAAGAGAGGGGAATAGAGAAAGAGAGAGAGAGAAAGAGAGAAAGCAAGAGAGAGAGAAAGAGAAAGATAGAAAGAAAGAGAGAAAGAAAGAAAGACCTTTACGAAGTCTATTCGAACTCTTGCTTAACTATACATCATGCACCGTGGTAACTCAGTGGTTATGGCATTCTGTGGCTGAACGTGAGGTCACGGGCTGGATCCCTCCCCCCGCGGCAGCCGCATCGCGCGCACCCCACAGCGCCTTTTCTCGCTCTCTGTTCGGCGCCCATTATATGCGTGCGCCAACTGGGGGGGGGGGGAATCTGTACCAATTCAAGCCCGAATTTAGATTCTTCTCACTACGAATGTTTGTCGTGACAATGTTTCGTCACTACAATGTTTGTCGTACTCTCCCGGGGGAACGCACAAAATAGACAGTAGAGACACCTGGGAGACCCTGCTGCGCAGCTCGGACCCTGAGCTCCAGCTCCGGCTCGTCCAACTGGCCGAAGAGGCTGGTGGGACCCAAGACCTCCCAGCCTGCATCTGAGGCGGCGGCACTCGCCCCCTGACCTGTGCGTCGGGGGGTGGGTAGATCACCTTTTTCCGTTGGACATTAAAGTTTATTCTATCTATCTATCTTGTCGTGACAATGGTATTAATTTACTTGCCTGAGAATGTTACCGGACACATTCCGCCGCGGTTCGCCAGCTTGCAAGGTCTGCTCGGTTATTCCTGCAAAGCTTCAGCTTGAGACGTCTTCGTGAACGGTTAAAAACTAAGAGCGCGACGAAGAGGAATGCAGGCGACCTAACATAAGCTATGATTATCAACTGAAAACGGGGAGCGAAATGCAACAAAGAGCCTTGAAATTTGTTGAGAGTTGAGGACTTTCGGTGAGTGGGAGACCATGCTCAAGTGAGCTGCACGCCATATGAAGAGAACAGACAATGAAGCACGTGTCTATTTTACAGCGAACCTGTATATGGCTAGCCGGTTCGTCCGTACGTCCGTCTGTCGCCTGTACGCCCAAAACTCCTCCAGCGCAAAGCGATGCGCATGCGCGAGAACAGAAAAGAGAAATAGAGGCGCCCGTAGTGGCGTCGTTATTGCTCTCCGTCGCAGCCAAGCGCGCGCGCAGCAGTTCCTCTCCGGCTCCGAAATGGGTAGGTCACGCGTCATACGTACTCCTGAGGAGCAGGCAGCTTTCGATCATCAACGCCGCGAGCAGAACCGGAAACGAGCTCGTCTACGCCGTGCCGATGCTGCAGCCCAGGCGCAAAAACAGGCTCGTGCAGCCGAGCGCAAGCAGCAACTGCGTACCGAGTATCCGGCAGCCTACCAAGCAGTCGCCTAATGAACTGTCGAGATTAATTCAGTGATAAACACCGGGGCCGCACGTTGCAGGTTCGCCCGTTAACCATCTGTACGGAGTGCTTGGGCGGTGATTTTTCTTTGTTTCCATATAATTGTACCCTACGTGGTGGCGCGCTGTCTACGGTATTCTGCCGCTGAGTGCGAGGTCGCCGGTTCGATTCGGCGCAATATTATTCGAAATAAACCTTGCACTGTATTATGCAGTTAACGTTCTGTCTGCCAACGTTCGGCACCGCTGTTCGAATCCAGGTGGGTCACTGCGCACCTTTTCGTTTTTTCTTCATGTTTTTCTAAATAGATCTCTGTTAAATTACTTCCAGATTCCTTCCGTGGACACCGGCGCAGCTGGCTGACATCCAAACGACTAACGGAATGTGAGCATAGCAGATATCGTTGTAAAAAAAAGTGGAAACGTACGCTGTGTAATTCCAACAAAACTCAGGTGGTCAAAATTAATCCAAAGCCCTTCACTACGGCCTCTCATAGATCCAGTGCTGCTTGGGGCAGGAACGTACCCAGGAGGGGGGGGGGCGCCTTCCCCCCCAAAAGTTAAGCGGCATACGCCCCCCCCCCTCCTTCCCCGCCCACGCCACCACTCCTCGCACACATTCCTAAAGCGCCGCCAAATCAATGTTGAGTCTTGACAGCTATTTGGCGGTCAACATTCTGCTGCCATTTCCACTCCTTTTGGATGGCAGTATGGTTACCGGCGCCTCCTGGGGTGTGAAGGCCAGTTTTCTCATAGATCAGGTGCCCGCGCGATTAGCTCTAGATGCGTTCAGTTGTCGCCATCTGTTCAACGGTAACACGCATCGCTGTTGCTTCGTTAGTCCGACCTTCTTCGTTTAGACTGATCCAAGGACCAGGAAAGGGATTCGGTTCATAGCTAGCAGGTCTGTATGCTCTTAGAACGAGTTGTGGCCGGAGGGAACGCCAGTTGCGTTTAACTTTTACTTTTGCTTCATTATTTGCTCGAGTGACGGCTCGCCGCGACGCTGGCAGATCCTCGGAACCATATACCCGCGATAAGGGTTACATAAGGTGGAAAATAAAACAATGCGAAACAGCGTCCATCGTCACACCCTGCAATAACCCTTAAACCCATAAGCAATATGACTGTCACCCGTTACCTCACCTGGTTTTCCCCCGATTGCACAGCACTTTTCACGCAAAATTGGAAACTGGAAACAAGAGTCGCAATGAGTTGAGAAATTAAGCGATCTACTAAGGGAGAGAGCTAAGGCAACAACCAAATAGGAAGTAGAAGCAAAAGTTAACAAATTTATCCGTAGTTGGTGAAAATATTTATGTATCAACATATTTCTTTTTAAAAATGAAGTAGAGAAAACGCCGCCGGAAGTACAGAACAATTCCGCTTGTTTTGAATGACGCTTCTACAGTTATCAGTACAGCCACCTGACGCAGCCACTTCTCTGCTATGCTTATGAGGGTGTTTTTCTAAGCTTCCGCGGTGGGTGCAGTAAGTCTAGAACCGCAGCGTCCTGCGCTCTACGCGGTTATACGGGACCGGCGGCCACGCATCGTTACGCAACTTCACAAATAACAATACGGGTCGGTTTGGCGCTTAACTTGGTAGAGCAGCAAACGAGTGATCGAAAAGAACTGATTGTTCCGCAAATATATATTTCTCTCTAGTTCTTCCAGAGCTAATTAAAAAAACTACAACTTAAGTCTGCAGTGAAGCCCCGCCCACGTCCTCATAACCACCAGCCATTGTTCCTCCGCGAGGCTGCAAATAATTCGTAGTTCAAACTTTTGCTGTTACCCAAATAAGGCGGTAACCACATATATAAAATTATTAGCATGTAAATTTATACGGTTTCCCTCGCCTATTATAGCGGAATGGCGAATGCCTAATCCTCTATTGAACTTAAATGAAATGCTTGCTTCACGGCAAATATTTATTGTCAAGTTTCACTTCAGTTGGCAGTGAATTTTCATGAGTAAAACGGGCTCAGCAGTGAAATGAAGTGTAGCGCAGACTTTTGAAGTGTGGAATGCTCAGACTCCACACACTTTGCCCATGTCTGTTGCACACCTCATTGCTTCCGTCGAAGAAAAGACCCTTTATATAACAACAGACGCTCCGGAAGTATCAAGTACAACGCAATTTTGAAAAAGCCGCATGACGAAGATTTCGTTTGCTTCTATGATTGGCTGGCGGAGTAACACAACCGCGCGCGGTCCGTGTGCCTCGGTTGCCAAATTTTTTAAAAGTGTTTTGTCTAAGTGTTCCATTAAATTCGAATGAGCCTCTCATAACCCCTTTATTATTCTAGCTCATACGCAAGCGAGTGAACGATTCACTGCGCGTGCTGTACGTCTGAGAGAGAGAGAGAGAGAGAGAGCAAAGAGAGGAAAGGCAGGGAGGTCACCCCAGACGAGCGTCCGGTTTGCTACCCTACACTGGGGCAAGGGAAAGGGGGAACAGAAAGAGGAAAGCGGGATAGCGGGAACACTTGGCTGTGTACGCGGCAAAGCGCCTGGAAATCGGTCAAGTCAAAGCAAGTGCTCCGCCGATAAGTCGACAACTGAGCATGGCGACTCCTTCAGCAACTGTTTGCAATTATCCAGCAACAAATTAGAAATTGCGAATCCCCCCCCCCCCGAAAAAAAAAAAAAGCTGCGCACACGTCACGGGGCCCATCGATGTGACCGCACGGTAAGGCGGTGTAAGTTTGCGCGCCAAAATATGATCAAACTTATACGTGCGTTGAAAAAAGTATCCGGCGAAAAGCAAGGAATCTATAATAAGCTCCACTGGCGCCACCGACACGGGTTTGTGTTTTTTTTTTTTGCCAATCCGGAAATGACGCTTACCGAACGCACCGGGTCAACCTTACCCGGTTGGGGGGAGGAGGGGGGGAGGGAGGGAGTTCGGCCCATCTTCCCGAGCTAAAGCGTATAGCGGCGGTTTCGCCGCGTACACTGTTTACACTGTCGCGCCCGGTCGACTTTAAACCGCGTGGAGAGACGGATGGAGGGGCCGGCCGGCAGAAACAACAAACCGAACCGAAACGCGGATTACGCAATTCCACGAGGCAGTGATGAATTGCGGGCGAAAAAAACAACAACAACAAAACTTTAAGCGGTAAACAAGCGGGGCCGCTGCGTCGTTTACATTTATTTGCGCACGCATAATACAGTGCCGCGCGCCCGCGCGGCCATGTTGCTAAAATGAATAAACGATCTCTCTCTCTCTCTCGACTTGCAGCCGTTTTCCCCGAAGGTTATGTATACGGTGTGTCGCTTCGAGGGATGTTATTACATTAGAAGCCGCAGCTGTTGCAGCGGCCTGAACCGGCAATTGCTGCAACTTCGTTTTTTTTTAATTGCGCGCGTTCCATCAGCGTGTGCGTCGCTTCTAAAAGCATTTCTAAAAGACGTACAATAAAGTTGTATCCATCCATCCACCCATCTCGGGAAACCGCGTCTTGATGAGATACCTCGATTTATTTATACACACAACTTGCGCGTTGCGATGTGTCTGGTGCATCTTGCGCACCTGTGACGTGCACTGTACTTGCGTTTCCATTTCTCGCCCTTCCCATCTAGAGTTTCGTGGCAGGCTTGGCAGCGCCTGGCTAAACTCTAGGTGGATTCATAAAATAGCTTCATTTTCTCTCTCTCTCTCTCTCTCTCTCTCTCTAGAAGCGTTCGTGAGTTCGGACGATATAAAAATAGATAGCTAGATCTGTTTCTTTCTTTTTTTTTCGATCGTGTTTACGTCCGTACGGCGGCGTGGTGTCCCCTCGGGGGCAATTATTCGAGCATCTGAGGTGAATATCAAGGCCCCGGGTGCCAGATCGAAACAGGCACCCCCTGTTTGTCAAGGATCGAAGGCGCGGCGTTGAAACGCCCAAGCTGAAAAGAAAAAAATATTTAACCTGAAAAAATAAAGAATGAAGGTGTGACGAAAGTTTAAAAGTAACAGAAGGAGCCCACTTTTAAAGCGACGGCGATGATTTAGTTTCGAGCGTCGGAAGGCAGAAGAGAAGCGGAAGGCCCATCGATTCACTCCAAAATAAGCACTCAGCGCGCTTCTTGGTCGATTTGAAATCGTTGCTCTTTTCTTCTCTTTCCTTTATTTATTCCCTCATTTATTTATTTCCTTTCTTTTTCGTAATTCGAGGTGGCGGCCTCAGCTGACCCCGATTATAGGACGAAATACTATTTGGCGAGTTCTCGCGTGACCACGCGAATCCTCGATCCGTTTATTGTGCACGCCTCGGCCCCCAACTCGGCCACTCTGCTGTATTCTAATTTTTTTTCTTCTCTTATTATTTTCGTTTTCTTTTTTTAAATTCTGTGCATCGCTCAAAGACATTTTAAGTTTTGATTGTTGACACACGTGCCTGGCTAGCTCTGTCCCTTAATAACCAGCGATTTAAGATAAGAAAAAGAAAGGAAAATGTGGCGTGTTGTCCTTTACTCACGTCTCTCTCTCTCTCTCTCTGTACACGCTGATGTTAGCTGACCTCTGCTGCCTCATGCAGTAGACAAAGGCCTGTCCGTACTGTGCAACTTTTGCTGTTGGTTCTGACTTCATCTTTTTTACAATCACGTATAATTCTTCGTAGTTTGAAACATTCGTGTTGCTAAACTGCTAGCTAGCTAGCTGGCTAGATAGATAGATAGATAGATAGATAGATAGATAGATAGATAGATAGATAGATAGATAGATAGATAGATAGATAGATAGATAGATAGATATATAGATAGATATATAGATAGATAGATAGATAGATAGATAGATAGATAGATAGATAGATAGATAGATAGATAGATAGACAGACAGACAGACAGACAGACAGACAGATAGATAGATAGATAGATAGATAGATAGATAGATAGATAGATAGATAGATAGATAGATAGATAGATAGATAGATAGATAGATAGATAGACAGATAGACAGACAGACAGACAGACAGACAGACAGACAGACAGACAGACAGACAGACAGACAGACAGACAGACAGATAGATAGATAGATAGATAGATAGATAGATAGATAGATAGATAGATAGATAGATAGATAGATAGATAGATAGATAGATAGATCACTAGCGGTCTCTAGATCTAGCGGTCTAGATCAATAGCTAGGTCACTAGCGCGGCAGTATTGCTTGTTTTTTTTTTTTTGGTAGCAATCCGTGCATGTGTGCAGTTCTGAGAACACCAGGTGGCGTTCATAAAACGCCGCCTGTTCTTCAGCCGAACGCGCGACGCGCGGCCGACCCATCACCACTCCGATAGCATTCTAACCTGAGAAACACTCGTTCCCTTCATGTTACCTAGACACACGACCTCTATTGGCCGAGAGAATGAAATCAGTGGCGCGGCGGCAGAGCAGCGTTCTCCGTTCGGCGGGTTTATTGCTTTTTTTTATTGCAATCCGTGCACGTGCGCAGCTCTGAGAGCAGCTGTTTCTTTAGCGTTACATCACCCGCGCAGGCTAGCGTATACAAGCTTCGCTTGATGGTGGTGGCAGCGATAAACTTTATTTAAAGGGGGAGGGGGAAGGAGGAGGTGGCTGAGGGATCGGGCTCAAGCAAGGCCCTGGGCCTGCTTGGCCTTCTCCGCCCAGTCCACCAGTATATACAAGCTGTCGGTCGACGCTCCCGACACTGAGCCAGGCGGTCCAGTCAGTCTCGCTGCTGACCGGGGGATGAAAAAACGGGAGCGAGGTGCATTCCCACATATGTGTGTGAGCGTCACTGTTTGTGAAAAGAGCCTACACAGGTCGCTTTCCTTGCCCTCTGTGATTTTGTTAATGTACTTTGGATGTGGGTATGTGCTTGTTAGGAGTCACCAAAACGCGACCGCTTGAGTTTTATCGAGTTGCTTGGCCGGTGGTGGGAGAGTGCGACGCCTCAAGCGATGCCCACGGGCTATTTCGTGATACGTCTCGCAGGGTACCTCGCGTCTCTCCTCCTCGTTCGCGCCTTCCGCATCTGCGGACGAGGTTCGGCGCTCGAGATCTCGAGCCGAACTGTGAGCCGACGCGCTGCCGAGCACATCTGCGTGAGCGGGAGTCCACACGAGGGTTTTCCAGCCGCTCAGTGGGCGCCGCGTGAGAACACGGTAGGCCTGTTGGAAAATTATACCACGGACGAAATTGCCGATGGCCTGCTTGCTTGCTGTCGCTGATGACGGTAGTCGCTTCCACATGCACGACCATGACAATCGCGGTTTCGTCCGCTTTCACCACTCGGCCAGCCATGATATGTCTTCTATCAGTCGTTCGCTTTTTTTTTATCCACTACCACCGCGGTCATGAAGTCGCCGCGAGGGTGTCGCGCCGCGTCCGTGTAAACCATTCCAGCCAGCGAGTGGTTTACACTCCAGCCACTCCAGCCTCCAAATGGCTTTGCTGCGAGCCTGCCGGCGGCCCTGATGGAACTTGGGGTCCATGTTGCAGGATAGAGGCGGGGCGTAAGTATGCTCGCCTACGCTTCGTGGAATCCTAACGTGCTCTGTAACCTCGGGGATGGCCTCAAGGTTGAGCTTCCGGAGGACTGTGCGGCCCGCCGGGGTTAGCTAGAGGCGACATACTTGGGCTGTGTGGTGAGCGTCTAAGAGCTCCTCGGTCGCGCTGCGCATGCCTAGAGCCTCTAGCCTTGCTGTGGCCGCGTGGCACGGAAGGCCCAGGGCTACCGTTGTGGCTCTTCTGATCATTGTGTTTAATTTAGCTATGTCTGTGGCTGCGAGTTTGACATATGGTTGAATTAACACGGCAAGCTGGGCAAGTTCGTCATACAAGGGTTGCGCTGCCCACCCTTAGGAACATGACATATGGGGTGCGATCTTGTACGCGTTCCAAACTCGAACGGAGGCGGTCCGTTCTTTCCGTCGTGAAATTGGCGGTCCGTTCCGTTGCGTTTGTCCGATAGCAGACAACACGGAATGATTGACAGCAGATATCACTTCACAACTGACGTCATGGCGTTCTTCACCGTTCAAACTGACCAACCTTGTGCGGCTCGGTGGAACAGACCGCCTCCGTTCTATTTTGGAACGTGTACAAGATCGCACCCATGGTGTCGAGTACACGGTTCTGTTGGTTATGTGGGCCTGCACAAGTCGAAGCAGATCGCCCTCGCCCATGCCGTGGTGCCGATTAACCACCTGGTGAATGAGGTGTAGTCTGTAGTTGATAGCCCTTTGGAGTTTCTGTAACATGAGCCCGCAGCGCGGCGTGTTCCGAAAGTTTAGCCCCAGTATCTTGATACTGGGGCACTCCGGGATGGTAAGTCCTCCAACCCTAAGATCAAGGTAGCGCCTCCCCCGTGGTACTCCTCCGGAACAGCTCCTTCTGCTGGGCTCGATCAGAAGGTATTCGGATTTCTCCGGTGAGCAGGTCAGGCTCCTTGACTGCGCATAAGCTAGTACGAAGTTGATGTCCCATTGCATGACATCTCGAAGAGTTCGTGGATCATCCGCCGCCGCCCACAACGTCACGTCGTCAGCGTAGAGGCTGTGGTTAAGCCTGGGGACAGAGCCCAACAGGTCTGGGAGTCCGCGCATCGCTGAGTTAAAGAGAAAAGGGGAGATGACTGATCCCTGCGGCGTGCCTCGGTTCCCCAGCTCTATAATGTCAGTTTCATGTTCGCCGACTTTGATCCGGCATTTCCGATCGGTGAGAAAGTATTGGTACGCTCGGTTTCCGACCCCTAGTTGGGTCAGGCCCTCGAGCACCGCTGCCTGGGCGACATTGTCGAAGGCCTTCTTCAGTTTGAGGCCCAGGAGGCACCGGAATCGGCGAGCGTCTGACGGACTTTTGGGTTGCATCACCCGCCTTAACTGAAGGAGTGCGTCTTGAGCAGACAGGTGGTGGCATGAAACCGAACATACAGTGGGGGAACTCGTAAAGAAGTATGTTTCAATACTAGGGAGCGAAGACATATGCATCCCTTAAGATTGTCTTCGTTACATGCGGTCTTAGCAGTGCCTAGGAGGCGCTGTGTTTTAGCAAGCAACCCCCTATGCTGCCCAAATTGATTGACGTTTTGAGTCGAAACATATAGTTTCAGGCATATTTGCCTTGCTTTTAGAATTGTTAGATTAAAGGACATGAATAAATCTTAAATATCATTTTCTGCAAGTTTTTACATTAATGTTGTTCATAATGAAAATTAGATATAAAGTCGAAACTTGCAGACTAGTCAGAGCAACTGTGGGTTTTTTTTTTATTATATAATACATTCGCTGTAGGTATCGTCTGGCTCCGTGGACTCCTCTACTCGCTCTTCTACTACTTTCAATGACTTTTCCGCTGCAATAGCGAGTTCTACGGCTACTATAGTCAAAAGCGCTTATACCATAGAGAAAGAAAAAAAGTCTAAGGTTATACACCGTTCCGTACAAAGCAGTCAACGCTGAGGACGCTACGCAAGAAGTTCGGTCAAGCAAAGTTATTGGCAGTACTTCCTTTCCACAGGCATCTAGTAACGTTCCCGCTGCAGTAGCGAATACTGCGGATACACATTGTCAAGAGCACTATATACAACGCTGTGGAAGCTACGCGAGAAATTCGGTCAAGAAATGTTATTGGCAGTATACTACCTCTTCGCAGGCATGCGGCAACGTTTCCGCTGCAGTAGCGAATTCTGCGGATACACAAAGTCACGTGCACTTGTACTCCTTTCCATATATAGCAGTCAACGCTGCGGAAGCTACGCAAGAAGTTCGGTCAAGAAAAGTTATCACTCCGCGCGTTCTGTCCATGCTTCGCTACGCGCTAGCAGCATTCGTTCGCGCGAGCATGCACGTGAGGCTCCTCGCTACAGGTCGCAAATGAAAAAAAAAAAACCAAAAGAACAACGAAAATAAAAATGACCTAAAACAACGCACTAGCAACTGTGCACCGAAGTGTGTTTGTTTCTCAGGGTTAAAACTTGTTTCATTCAATACTGAGCCTATATTTTAAAAAAAATTGGTTGGGGCTTAGCTAAGGTTAAGCCTGGATATATCGAAGCGAAAAGGTTCGGTGATGCTTATGGTTTTAGCTCATGGTTATGCTTTATGATTTAGCCTATGGATATGCTTATGGTTTAGCTTATGGTTATGCTTTATTATTTAGCCTATGGTTATGCTTACGGTTTAACTCATGAATATGCTTTGGTTAGCTTATGGTTATTGTGTAGTTATGCAAATTGCTTATCAATTATATATACCATAAGTTATGCAGAATTATTAAACTTCTTTATCCGTCATTGTTGGGCGCATTGTCTTGCGATTTCTGTACAGCCATAAACACAGCTCTCTGTATCGGTAATATCACTCTCTTCTCCTTCCATGTTGAATGCGCACGCCTATTCTCTGGCGAGCGGTTATTTAGTCGGCCTCCGCGATAAACACGCGCTTGCGGCGAACGTCAAACGATGACGCATAGTGCGCGGCAGTGGCCACTTGCACCGCGCGTGACGTCACATGCTGCAGCGGCGAAAGGTCAGGCGGCGGAGTCGACGGCGGCCACTTGCGCCGACTCCGAACAGCCCTTTCCGAAACGCGCGGAAGGGGCTATTCCGGCGGATTTCGCCGCCGCCGAACTGGGCGCCGCTCCAGACGCCGAATGTATCAGTGTGAACGCGCCATTACGGAGCCAATTCTGACATACGCCGGCTCGCGCGAAGCGCGGTGTTGACTAGCGTAGTGAGGCTTTTCGCTTTAAAACAGTTGCTCATAATTGCGGTCAAAGAAAAAAAAAATGGCTGTGGCTTAGCTAAGGTTAAGCCCAGGATGCGAAGCATGCTAGCCTTTATTTTAACGCGACAGCGTTAAGGACATCGTGTCGCAGAAAAGCCGGTGTCGTCGGCGTCGGCTCAGGCGTGCGGCGCTTGCTCAGGCGCACATTTCGTTGTCGCGCCGAACGCTGCGTTGCTCGACGCTCACCGCGTCCGATGCGGGGCGCGTAGTCGCTGCGCCGTAGCAAAGCCACCTAGAAACAGTCTCTGTAGCACGCCGCAACCTTCGCTTCTCATTCCAACGAGCAGCTCTGTCTCCAGGAGGCATCTCACCTCGTGAGTGTCTAGCAGGGGCAAGCGCTGCTGCTTATATACCGCCGCGACGCCGCGAGCGACGGCGCGAGTTGGAGCCCCGTTTCTCCTCTGTCGTGACGTCACGGTGTCACGTGGTATTGAAGGCGACACCGCCGCGCCTGAGGAGCTGGGTTGAGCTCTCGTAATATGCTTCGCATAAAAAGCCATCGAACTCTATCCAAGTGCAAACGAAGCCACTGCAAGGAGTCTCTCTATAGCCGCCACAGCGTTGACTACTATGTATGGAACGGAGTACAGGTATCTCTACGAATCGAAACATATAGTTTCAGGCATACTTACCTTGCATTTGAAGCTCTTACTTTAAAAGATATAAACAAACGACAAAAATAGTTTTCTGAAAATTTTTACATTAAAGTTATTGATAACGCAAATAAAATATAAAGACGAAATTTCCAGACTAGTCAGAAGAAGTGTGGGGGCTTCTCATGGTATCATCTTGTAGCAGTCAGCATTCGTTGGCAGTCGTAACAGTCGTGTTGTTTAGACAAGCTCAAGGGCAATTAGGCCTGCCTACTTGTATGAATGCGAAATCATTGCGACATCTTCCCGATGACGACTCGTTTTGCGAAACGTGATGGCTTTGTTTTCTCATTGCATCATTTCTCGCATCACGTGTCTCGGCCTCATTCGCGTACTTGCACGTACGTTCAAAGGAGCCGGGCGCAGCTACTGACTGAGAAGTCGAAGGTTCGTCCACTGGGGGCGCACGACAGAACTCACCGAAATCACCGCAGCGACTGGCACTGGGCCAGTGCCGTCAGTGCCTTCGCAGGGGGAGAGGCAGTATGGGAACGCTGGCGTGATAAGCGGCACCGGAGCCAGCTGTGGAAGACGACCACGACGGACGCACGAGCAGTGGCGCCAGGGCGTCTCTGTAGCTAAGTGACTTTTTTACCTACCCCGGCCACGCCGCTAGATTTTCCGCTTTATGAGCCACATAATGCTTTTTCATTAAGAAATAAAACGAAACAAAGGGTCCAATTGGGAGGATTTCTTTTGTCCACCTTGTTCCAAATCTTCTCCTGGAATGAGTATTATGGTGCCTTGGATCATCATCATCATCATCAGCCTGTTTTATGTTCACTGCAGGACAAAGGCTGCTCCCTGCGATAGCCTTTCGGGAGGGGGTGGCCGAATACTGCACCAGGGAGGCCAATTCCTGATCTTGTGAGGGAGTGTCTTGTTGAAGCTTTGTGGGCCTTCCTCATTTGGTTGTACCTGAATTAGTATAGCCCCACCCGCTCTCCGCCTCTATTGCCGGTGACAGGCGCCACTCCAAGCCTGGTGCCTGGAGCCTGGTGCCTCGGCTATCGTATGATATTAATATTATTGGGATAGCAAGTATATAGACACCCCAAGCACATTTTTGCCGTCGATGTACCCGTGATGTTCCGGAAAAAGTCCAAGGGCGATGGAAGCGTTGCCGCGCGCCGTACGCTGTGTGTGCGAGTGAAAGCGTGCGAGGGAAGCCGACGATCGAGGCTCAATATCGCGCGCGCATGGGACGAAAGCGGGCAGGAAGCGCGCCGTGTTCCGTCGCGCGCTAGGTTCCGGGGGGCGGCATTCCGTATCTTGAAAGCGATCTGCGTCGAGGGCCAAGTATGGGCGCTTCGACAGCTCGTACCTTTGTGCGTGCTGTGCTCTCGCCGCTCAGTTTGCGTCGAAGCGATAGACAGCATGAAGGTCACTTCTCTCGCTGCTGCTGCTCGCGCCTCGTCGCTCCAGTGTTTTAACGCGATATCGTTAAGGAGCTCGTGTCGCAGAAAAGCCGGTGTCGTCGGCGTCGGGTGTCGGCGTCGGTGTCGGCGTCCGCGGCGTTGACCGTGAGCGATAATCACGGCAGGCACTTTTGACAGCCGAGTCTCCGCGCTCATCGAGTGTGGCGTGTTTCTGTGTGCCTGTGCGCGCGTGACAGGATGCTTGTTAATTTAGTTAGTAAGAAAATGTTTACGACTTTATATGGCCGATAGAGATGCTGTCCTTGCAAGTTATAGCTGCCTATTACTTTGCTGCCGCAAGCGATGCTTCGCCTTTCGGGTGAAACTGCAACTTTTTTTTTCTAGTCGCTGTGGTCACGTGTGTGGGCCCCAGCGATTGCAGGAATAGCGCGAGCTGGTACATTGTGACGCCGCGACAAATCCACCTGCTGGGTACTGAAACCGAAAGTGGTGCATTGAATCTTGTTCTATTAAAAATTATTTGGGGCGTGCTGAAGCTTATCAGCAATTTTTTCTATGGTTTAGAGCGCGGAGGGAGCGAACCTGTATTTAAAACAACAAAAGAGAAAAAAAAGAGAAGAGAAACTGGGCAGGACCCACGTCACGTTGGCTGTCCACGGTAATTCATTTATAGCATTGATCCAATAGAGCGTGTTTATTAATATATATTTTTTTAGCTGGACCACATTTCTTTAGAAATTGACTTTGGCAGATGGGACAATTCCAATTCTTGACCTAATTACAAGATGATGCGGCCCCTAATTCAACGAGAAATCAAAATGCTCAACTGAATAATTATGATTGAGCTAATGACCGTTTTAATTAATTAAACAATTTGCGGCACAGATATAAATCAACGAATTGTAGCTTATGAGCTCGCAAGGCGTATCCACTTGGAACGAAGTTTCTGGACTGCCCCAGTTTCGAGACATTAATTTTCAGACTGTCTGACGAAATGCACTGGATTCAGAGTTACTTCTGTGCTTCAACACATAAAACAGCGGGTTCCTAAAAAAAGTAAAATAAAGAATACATAAAACCTCCACGCGAGCGGAGCGATTCGGCGGGTAGCGCGGGTGAAATGGGGGTATTATATATATATATATATATATATATATATATATATATATATATATATATATATATATATATATATATATATATATATATATATATATATATATATATATATATATATATATATATATATATATATACATGCCGCTTTAGCGGCCGCAGAACAGTAAACAATCTCATGTTCTTTTATTTAATGTGCGAAAGACACGTTGATTTATTGTAAAATAATCATAGGAAGTTATACAGAAGTTCACGTTCATGACTGGGCGGAGCATACTCAGAGCGGGCTCTCGTGGCAAGTACGGTAAAAATCGCCTCCATTGGGGATTACCCGATTGCCATTGCAATAAAGAAGGGTGAAAAATACGTCAGTGAAAGTTATCTGTGGCGTTGACAGATGTGATTTTCAATCGCACATTATGAACCGTTGTAGTCCGGTGTTGCCAGTGTTTTCTTAACCGTGTCGCTGAACTGAGACAAAAAAAAAGTCGCTAAAGTTCCAGAACTCTGAAGTGGATTTTAAGATCGTAGGTGTTTTGGAACACGCTAATACAAGCTAACGTGAAGTAAAGCGTTTACCTTGACATGTTGGTCTAATGTACGCGCAGCTGAAGGAAAACAGTGAATTCACCAGCAGCAGGGTATTGAGGGCTTTATCTTTACTGACGTATTGACTATATATGTTGGGCGAATATTCGAAGTTTCGAATACGAATAGTCGATGTGTCGTATTTTATTCGTCTTCGCAAGCAAACTATTCGGTATTTTGGAATATCGAAACTAAGCAAATACTTCGCAACAGCCGACTGTCAAAATCGGTTACCATTCTCCAGCTGCTGAACAAGGTAGAGAGAATCATATTTGTCACATGTAAAACAGCGACAAAGCTTTTGAAGCAATGCAGAAACAAAATCGTAATACAAGCTTTGCTTTCGGTTTTCTGCTGGTAGTGTGGCTGGTTAACGCTCCTTGGGTTAGACCTTGTACACAAACATTAATACACAGGAATGCATGGACATGCAAACTGCCGTCACCGTAGCATGATTGGCAGTGCAATGCGCGCGCAGTGCGGAGGTTGTGGGTTCGGCTCCCACCGCCAGCAAGTTGTTGTTTTCCCCTCCGTTTCCCCTTAGCTTCTCATTTTTACGCTTCAATGAAAACCGACAGGTAATTTCCCTGTACTTTCCTCTTGTTCATTATTTGTTATTCCTCTCAGTTTTCCTTCTATTCGTCCATTACCTGACGACCGGTTACCTTTGCTTCAGGTCTGCCAATTAGTCTTTCTGGCAGTCAAGTGATGTAGCACTTTTATGTTTTACGTTACAATCAGTGCTGATTTCCTTGTAACGGGCGCTTTATTGTGTATGGGATACAGAAATACTACATTAACTTTTTCTTTTACTTTTCCTTTTCTATAACTTCTGATAGTCCTTTTTTTCAAAAACTGTTTCTTTAACGCTTTTCGAAAGCCGGTCATACAGCAACTTGTTATTCTTGGGAAGCATGTTTCTCACCAGGCTCTGAAGGTGTCAAGCGGCTATTCGTGCAGTTCTCTCCATGGCGGAGGAAATGATTTTCTGTTCCAAACGATCCTAATTGTACATGACAGTTGGTTGTCTATTCAGTACGAGCGAGTTACTAATAATACCTAAATAAATGTTCCTGCTGTAAACATGCGCGTCTGCGTTTGCCTATTCGATATTCGGTATTTACTATTCACATTCGATTCGTATTCGTAAGAGTCGATAATCGATTGCCTACCTCTAACATTTACATAATGAATTATGACTGCCTGAATTTTTTTTATTACTCTCATATTATAAAGTTCCAAATGCAGCACGATTAAAAAGAACACAAGCAATGTAGTTTTTCTAGCAACAAAAAAAATCACCTCGTTTACGTGTTACCCCCCCCCCCCCTTTTTTTTTGTACTTCTCGACGTTCGTGGTAGCAGAACTATACATTCTGCGGAACGCGCTTAGCCGCATGTTGCTAATACGGCGACGACAATTACCCGAGCTTTGGACAAGTCAAATACCACATATTCGCCCTTGACCTACCTGTAAGGAGCCGTGAAGCACTGATTGGCCCGAAAGCCGTGAGAAAAGACGTAAGAAACGGAAGTTATTAAGTCGCACGTGAGCGAAATCAACCGTTCCGATATTTACACCCTCTGTACGCAGACAGTATGCCTTATTCACCTGCTGTATTGTAAGTCTAAAACACAAAATTTATTCCGTTTAGTTTTGGTATTTTCTCAGACGGGGCTGGATAATCTCTGACGTGCTTGCGCACTTCAACCAATCAAATGGATATAGTGACGCCGCTGAACCCGCCCCGCTTAAACCCATTCAAATAGGTTTTATAAATGTCAAAGAAACACAAATTTTGTGAGCGCAATGTGAATGCTGTGATGACCAATGTGTCGTGAAACACAGTCACAATGTGAAGACAACCGTTGGTTCGTCGTGGTCACGGAGCCTATGCATCGTAGAGCGGGTTTCGGCCGCTTACACGTTCCTTTTGAATACTAAACTGCCGTCTAGAAGGCAATTTTTTTCGAGCAACCTTTCTAACTTATAAGTGGTTAAAATATCGCCTATTGTTCATTTAATTTAAGTTATTAAACATGTCGCTGAATACTAAATAGAATGCATTGCCTTAAACAGACGCAAAAGTCACTAAATCTAGCTACAAAACCGCTAAAATGGCAACACTGATTAAATGCCGGTAAGTAATAGAAAGCAAATCTGAATTAGTGTTTTCAGAGACGGGTAGGTTAAGCGGCCCCAACAAACACGGCATGGTAAGGGATGGTAAGTTAAACTTGCGTTGGACTGCTCAGCGACAGTTTTCCCAGCAGTGCAGGCTTACAAGGCACGTCCTCCCGGCGGCTCCCTGCTTAGTGCGGCCCCCCGAGCGGCATCTGCTAATTACCAGGCAGTGAGACCTGACAGACAATCCTATAGCTATACAAGAAGGGGATACACAATAAAGAAATTGTGCATATTTCGGTGCAATTCTGAGGGAAAACTTGGCATTTGTTTTGTTCCAATCTGTTTGCTGGATCTGTTCCAACCTGTTTTGTTGGATTTGCCAGTGCGCAGCCGACAGTGCCTGGAGGAAGCCGGGGCGCAAATGGCCTACTTTGTCCTTTCACTTATGAGTGGGGGGGGGGGGGGTTGTCGGGAGAGTCCCCCCTCCCCCTTGGTAGATACGCCTATGACAAGCGTGGTGCCCCGCACGCACAGACAAATACGAACATATCTCACTCGATGACCACGAGTGAGTGTTCGTGGATGCATTGTGGATGCGAGTGCATCCACAACGCTGGCGTGATGAAGAGCGCCGGCAGTGAGAGGCAACGTTGCCTCTCGTTTCGCCGCGAGAAAACCTTCTAACGGCCAAAAAATTAAAGCAGCCTTGAAAATAGTGCGAACCTCAATTGCGATATTGAGGTTCCTAGTATGAGAGACCAAGCAGCGCGAATCAATGCCTAGATCAAGCCTTGAAAGACCGCTGCAGATGTGTAGAGGAGGGGAAATTTTCCAGCTGGAACCGAGTAGACCCTGTGTGTTACATAAATACCGGTGATGAGTACCTTGAAGAACCAATGTGGCCGAGACTCCGCGTGCAGCTGGTGGAAAGGGCAGACCACAACTATCAGGGCCTAATGCGGCATTCTGCAGACTCGAGCGATCTTGGTCGGGTGCCCAGGCGTCGTATTCCCGGCTTTCAAAAGTGTGTCTGAGGGGGGGCGGAGCAATGGCCTACTTTGCCCCCGCCCCGTTTCAGAGAGTGGGGAGCAAAAGAGGGTGGGGGAGACAGGATTCGAGGAAGATAAAGTACTTCTTCTTGGGGAGGTATGGGGGCTGAAGCTTTTCTTTAATTCGAAACTTTATGAGCGAATTCTGTGCAATGTCTTGTCAGCAACTGTCCCATTATCGACCAACGGAGCAAAATCTGTGCGGGTATATGCACGGCTCTCTCTGTCCCCGTTCTCTACAAGCGCATCTGCCGCGGCCGTGCGCTTCTTGGGGCATGTCGCGTTCCAGGCGTTCGTTGGTTCGTCGACGGAACTTTTGGGGTTAGTGCTGTGGCACAGTCGAAGGGTCGGGGCCCACTTCGTATGATTATCCTCGAAACGGTTCGAAGGCCTCCCTGAAATCATGACGAAATTGCTACTCGTGTTGTATCAAAATGAAGCCCACCTCTCACCTTCTCAAGACTTACACGAACTTACACGTCGCCTTGTTTACGGACCCTTCTTACGGACTTACGCGTTATGAATCGTGCGCCAAAAGCTTGCACGTTAGGGCTCTCTGCGTCAAAAATTCGCAAAATTTATCCGCGCGCTAGCCGCAAACTGCGTAGTCTTCACTAAGGCACTTTGTCCGCTTGCTTCGGCCTACTGCGACCTTCGGCAGACTTAATAAAACCTTCCTTTGTTCATTGCATGCTTTATTTCCCTCGCTTTACTGTCACTGCGGTGAGCCCCCTACAACGTCGCAGATAGCCATCGCGAATCGAAGAACGCACGCGCGACATCGACAGTGGCATTTTCGGTACACATTTGGAGGGCGATGAGACGGCGAACAGCAGTTCATCGCAATGGGGGATTGCCATCCCACGAATCCAAGTTGTGACGTTGGCGTCAAGCCAAGTATTGAACTGGTGGCCTTGCCGCAATGTGCAGTCGGCAGCCCCGACGCGGTCTACGCCACTGAGCTATTGCCCAGCTTCGGTGCCTTGGCGATTTCTGCAAGGTCTCAGTTCCCATCGCGACTCCGAGGAATGGTGGCATTTTTTTTTCTTCACACTCGTCGTCGTCGCCACAATAAAGTTCAATTCCTCCCCTTGGTTTCGATTGACTGGCGTCCTATAGCCAACGCGCAGGTTGGGAGAAACGTTACAGTGGGATAGCTTCGGGTGAGTTTTGGCCACCTGCCCTTACAAAAGCTGTGCAAAATAAAAGCTTGTTGTAAAATCCCATGTGGGTTTTCTTTATAGGTTCGTGCAAGTTTCTTTCAGATGATAGTTTTCTTTTTCCTTTTGTATAAGGCGTTACAGAAATTCAGCTGTATTTCCATTGACTTCTTCTTGTCTCCAAATGACGACTTTCTTGTTTGGCACCAATCGAACGTCATATATGCGCGTCTTCTTTCTTTCTTTTTTTTAACGGCGAAGGTGGGGCTCTTTTTAACGCGCACGCAAATTTCTGCGACACGAGCGCTGTTGCATACCGCACTCTGTGAGGAACGCGTTTGCTGCGACCGGAAATCGATCCCGCGACCTGGTGCTCGGCAGAGCCGCAGTCGTTGAAACAGATGCTGCAGCCAAACCGCGGCTTACGTCTTGCTGCTGGCTTCAGTGCGGATAAGACTGTCGGGGTTTCGCGACAGCCGAACAATAGAGCGTTCAAGATTAGGACGTACCCAAGCGTTGGGGGGAACTCGAACCTCCTGGCGCACGTAAGAACGCGGAGCGAGCACGAGCTAACGCAAAGGGCCTACAATGGAGTTTGGGTTGTTCGCGTATTGTAAGCGGATTGGCTACGCTGCTTCGAACACTGCCCGGTATAACGACAGCTGCATGCTGCGTGTTCCTCAAAAATGGAGGTGGGCGCGCTACGACGTGCGCTCTACGACGTGATGATGATGATGATGATGATCATCATCATCATCATCGGTATTATCATCATCGTCGTCGTCGTCGTCGTCGGCATCATCGGTGATGATGCCGACAATGATGATGATGATGACGACGACGATGATGACACGATGATGACGACGATGATCTGAAGGAAGGAAAGACGCTTGATTCTGCAACCCGTCAGCACAGGCGGAGCATGCGCAATGGAGGGACCCTTCCGATTCTCTTTCCTGGTTCGCTTCTGACGCGTTCGCTGTGGACGAGTTGGGGAGACTGCGTTTAGCGGCAGAACACAAAAAGTATCGAGGAAGGAGAGCTCTCGGGTAAACAAAGGGACAACGCGTCGACTCGCGTGCCGTGGTGAAAGAAAGCCTTGGCGTCTCGCGCGCAGAGCCAGCAAAAAGAAAAAGAAAACGAAATCTCGATAAATCAGCGCTCTCCCTCACTCTTTCGTCAACCGACAAGCGGTCTCGAGCAGGGGTGTGAAGTAGCAAGCCAAGCGAAGCAGCCCAAACCCAAGGTGAGAGCCGGTGCTTGAGCAATACTTCGAGAACGGTGGGGACTCGTCGAAAAGGCTGGCGTACGGAGGAAAGTCTTTCTTGTCTTTCCTTTTTTTCTTCTCTCTTTTCTTTCTCCAAGGACGGAGCTTTCACGTTGGGGAGAGTCGTTCGAAGGGCAGCCAGAATAACGCGAGTAAACGAGTCGAGTGAAGTCAAGTCAAGGTCTACTGCTCGACATCGAGGCGGAGGTCCCTAGGTGAAGAGATGCCGCTGAAAGAGACAAGGGATGCGAAAGGCAGGGGGGTTAGCCGAGAGGCAAACCTCCAGTTTGCTACGCTGAACTGGGGCAGTTCTATAGAAGGGGCAGCGAGATGAAAAGGAAAGCGGAAAAGTGAAGCACACTCACAGAGCGAGAGAGAGAGTGAGAGGGAGGGAGGGAGGGAGGGAGGGAGGGAGGGAGGGAGGGAGGGAGAAACTAGAGGGTCAGTACAGACACCATGAGAGTGCCCATAGAGACTCATACAGTGAGCAGTGGACCTTAGTTTCAGAAAGGACGGACACGCAGCTGTATGCCAATCCTAGCAACTCGTACGTAAAAGACACCGAAGTTTTCACACCCTATTTAAGGGAGTATTATAGGGCGTCTCTTTTGTCACTGCTCGAAATCTATTCAATCCAGTGCCATTATTTCGTTATACCCGAGCTTTTCAATATACTTCGCTGTATCTGAGCTTCGCACTCATATATTTTCGTTACATCCGACGCGTGTACCTGTGTGCTTCCCCTAGCTGCTTTATACCGGTGCCGGCGTCCGGCGCCTGCTCACCGATGTCCTCGTCGCATGGCCACCTCGGGATTACGATGTAAACTGCGGTGCCGGCTGTTTCTCTGGTTGATATTTGACACCGACTGCGCCGGCCGTCGCACGAGGAACGTTATGGGACTACCCCTGAGAGCTTGGCTGTCAAACGCTTGGTTCGCACTGTTGGCTGGATGGCCGCGAGTGAAATATCGCAGCGTTCCAGCGCCTTTGAGCCATCGCCCATGTTTCGGGGAGAGAGCGAAAGTTTCGGTTTATTAGCTATAGCCCACTTTCTCGTCTGCTCCCGTGTCGTGTGATTGCCAACTAGGCCTCGATGTTACCCGATGCACCAGGACGCTTGTCATGTGGTCACCTGACTGACTCGCCTGCGATATCGTGCGTGGAGTGAATCCAGCTTTAAAGGCGTTTATTTCAAGCCCAAACGTTGACACATCGTAACTTTTTTTTACTGTTGCCAATGTTTGACTAAAGCTTATGGAGCGGGCAAAAAAGCGTTTTATCATTAGTTCCGTGGGTTGTCGCTGTAAACAATGGTAACTGAGACATTTAGAAGAAGAACTGCAGATTAGGCAGAGCAACCAGCAAAGCTTTCAGAGATTGGAAAGAAGAAGCAACAACCGAATTTTTCGGCTCCATCGGAAGTATTATCGGTGAAAGCGCTACATTTCGATGTGTGCAACAAGGTTTAATCTCGTATAATGTGAATTTCGACGTCTCTTCGATGGCGTCTCGGCCTCAGTCGCGTATACTTGCGTAGACGTCCAAGGAAGCTCGCAGGTTCTTCCATCGGAGCGCACGACAGAAGTCGCGGCACCGACCGGAAGCGCCGCGACGCCCGACCCTGTATATAGACCGGCACCACAGTTGCCGCTTCCAGGCAACTGTAGCTATGTAACCGTAAACTACCATGAAACGCTTCCGGCGAACGCTGTGCGCGAAGACGAGCTTTCTGGTTCTTTTTTTTCTTATCCCCGCACGCCCGACGCCGCCGCCGACTATGCGCGGAGGTGAGCGCCAGCTGGTGATGCTTCAAGGAACCCAGCAGCCCACGCGGCACGCGCCCCCCCCCCCCCCCCGGTGATTGGCTGTGACCACGTGACCTTTTGCAGCATCTCCGGCGTCGCCGCCGGATTTTCCGCTTCATGAGCCATATAATGCTTTAGCATTAAAAACGCCCCTGTCTCATGCATTGGGGACACGTTAAAGATGCCCTGGTGGCCAAAGTTAATCTAGAGCCCCCGCTGTGGCACGCCTCACAAGTAAATTGTGGTTTCGGCACGTAAAGCCTCAGAATTCAAAGTCTGTTTTGTCAGCGTTTGCATTTCTTTGAAAACGTGTCGTATATACAATCCTCAGTACTTTGTATACGTCATCGTCCAGGTGGAATTGTGCCGTCATTGCGACTCATGACAGTCTGTTTTGTCAGCGTTTGTATTTCTTTGAAAGCGTGCCCTATATACAATCCTCAGTACTTTGTATGCGTTATCGTCCAGGTGGAATTGTGCCATCATTGTGACTCAAAGCAACGTCGATCGAAATAGGTCGCAGAGTTTCGGGTAAGAAGTGGTCCATAACCAATTGTCACCCACATCAGCAAGATAGGTTATGGAAGCAGCGATTGAAGCGCGACTACGTGAGGAGAGAACAGACATTGAGAATGGAAAACCATTGTTTAATTAAAGTGAGCCACAGTTTGCTTTCATTCAACAAGAATAAAATTACTGATTACTGTTATGTACGCGCGGCAAGGAAAGCAGACACCTCTCTTCTACGTTAACATTTACAATAAATGCCTCCTGTACGTCACCTCCTTTAAAAGGGAGCGTTCGCGCCGTTATCAAATGCACAATGGAGCTCTTGAAGACATGTCGGGGCATGCATGAGTAGAGCTCACGTGCTACTATTCATCTCCACGTTGGGTTGCTTTGCCTGTCAACGTTTGCCTAATTTCTTGTGGCGCGGTGCTTGCGAGGTGTTCTTCATCATTGTTCAACGCGTTCAGTCAAAAGCAATGTGCTACGACCGCGAGATAATTGTGAACTTTAGCTGCCTTCGTGTGACTGTGCTGGCTCATGGGCCTGGCGTCCGACGATGTGAGCAACACTCAACACCCAAAGCTTTCTTCGGCCTGCACAAAAATGATGCTCTGTGCACGGGTGCGATTTCGACGCCCGTATGGCTGACGTTTTGCTGGATCGCTATCCGCCCTAAAAGCTCCAAACGGCCATCGAGTCGCGTTGCGGGACATCTGAAGATACACCTATAGTGGCAGGCCACCGTAACAAAATTCGCGCATTTAACAACAAAAGTGACGTCAATTCTGTTTTTGAACGGAAATTCTGTTTTTAACAGCGTCCCATTTTTTTGTTTTGTTCAGCGGGAAGTGTTCTCTCGTCACGCAGATGGCGCTAATAAAGACCCATGAACTGTCGACGAGCTGTCATGTTTTCAACGTATTGGCTTCGATGGAAGCTTCGCTACCAGGTACTACATTTACCTTGCTCATAGTGTTCATGTCGTCTTTTGTTGAAAGGAACTTTTTCTCGATGAACCGCCATGTTTTCAACGTATTGGCCTCGATGGAAGCTTCGCTACCAGGTACTACATTTACCTTGCTCACAGTGTTCATGTCGTCTTTTGTTGAAAGAAACTTTGTCTAAACAAGGTCACTTCTATTATACCCAGATACAACATTTTTTGGCAGTGCTGTTAAACCTACGCGCCGCGAGAGAGTTCCCTAAATTTATTAGTAATGTTCACATCGCCCTGGCTTAAATAAATTATACTTGATTTATTACTACGTCACGGGAAGTCGCACATAATGGAAAACGTGTGCCCTTCGGTATAAAATTTCTTCCGTTCTTTTTTTTATTATTATTTCTTGGACTTCACCAAGCTCGCTCTCTAAGCAGGCATCTTCTGTGCAGTAAATATGGCGCATGCTCCCGCGCAAGCGAGTTGAAAGACACGTTCGTCGCCAAACGCTATCAGTAAACATATCAGAATTTCAAAAAAAAGAACTGACGAGAACGTAGTTCTCAAAAACGCATGAGATATAGATACTTTTAAACATCAAAACAATTACTTCATCAAATTTTATCAAGCACCCGGGGCTACTCCGGGGGTTATGAAGGTAGGCAACGGGCGTACGCAGCACGTAAACGACGCGGAAAGTGGAACCAAAATCAGGTGCAAGCCGCTGCAGTTCTTGGCGGAACAACACGATTGTGCAGAAGCTCCGCACCCTTATAAAGACTTTCGCTTCTCCGCCAAAATAAGTCGTTCCCGATTGAAAAACTATCTCTGGTTCATGTCTCTTGTCATGTCACTGCCTTGAATTGCACTGCTGTTGATTTGATATGCTCTGCTTAGTATGTTAAACTTCTCATTTCTCGCACACTCTATATATGAGAATGTAAAAGTTGCGTAACCTTACTCCAATGGGCAGTAAGCTCTACTGGAAGTCAAAGTGGTAGGATGTTGCTTCTGCCCATTTTTTCCAGTCAGTCCTCGTAATTACGTATTAATGAAATGTCAATTTACTGTACAGTTCGTGACGAATTCTTTTCTTTTCTACAAAGAAATGAAGCAGATCCAACGCACAGTGGGAGTCGATGTTACGCTAAGCATTTCGCAACATCGTTTGGTATCATTCAAGGCATTACCAGGTGGACCAACGTGCTCGCGTAAGACGAGCCGCTATGTGTCTGCACGAATTCAATTCTCGGGTTTTAGAGCCAAAAAGCACCATCATCATGAAGCACGCCGTAGTGGAGGAACTCCGTATTAAGTTGGACCGCCAGGGGATCTTCAACGTGCCACCAATGCACGGAACACGGGCGTCATTTCTTTTTTTTTTTTCATTTCACCCTCATTTAAATGCGGCCACCACAGCCGGGATTCGATCCCGCGACCTTGCGCTTAGGCAGCGCCACACCACATCCGCAAAGCCACCGCGCGGCGGGTGACGTGTCTGCACGAGCGTGTGTGTGACGTCAGAAGCAAGACGACGGTGACGACTGCGTTATGGTATTTACAATCCGGCGATGAAACGTTAGAACGTCCGACTTCGGCCAGACTGTGAAGAGCGCACAGTGTCGCGTCGCACTGTTTCCACGTGGCGTTATAGCTGCTTCACGAGAGAAATACTGGCATCGCCTCCTCTAATTCTTTGTTCCAACGCCAGCGCAATCGCTCGCTCCCCAACGGGAGCCGCTGGTGCGCCTTAGATCGGCGAGTTGCCGCGATGCGACGCTACCCAGATGGCACGACTGCGAGCGTCCGAGCTCGCGCCGCTGCCGTTCCGGTGGACAAGCGGTTCGTACTCCGTCCTCGCGTCTGTCCGGTTATCACGCGTCCTGTCAGACTTCCTCCGACTACCGTCGTGAGGCGCCACCCAGATGGCCCTCTCCCTACGACCCTAAAGCAGTCGCGAACGCTAGCCGACGGGGGAGAGTAGGAAAGGACGGCAGGAGAGGGTGGTGAACGGTTGGGTCGGCCGCATCTGGCTGGCATCGAAAAAAAGAAACAACAGAAGAGGCGATGGCACTGCGGAATGTGCGCCGATGCCGAAGGCGGCACCAGCTTAGGTTCGAGGCTGTGAATAGGCCCTCTGGACGCCACGTGCATGTAGTCGCATCCCGTGCTGTTCCTCCCAACCAAAAACTCCTCGCTCCCCCTCTTTCAGAGCGCAGAGGCGCCAGTGCCTGCTGCGAGCGGCGTCGGCGTAGCCGAGCGAACGAGCCCAGCGAAAAGAGAAAGCGAACGCTGAGCGGGAGATGGAAGACGCGAGGAGGAAAGCGGAGAAGGAGGGTGTGGCGAAAGCGTGAGGAGAAAGGCGTAGTGTGGCGACGATGGCTACGAGATGGCGCCAGAGTAGCACGTCTCCTCGGGAAGGTCTGTCGGCGGCGGCTGCTGTGAACCGCGCCCAAGCGTCACCCACGCGCTGCCTCTCGAGATGTCCAGATCAGCGAGGCAGTCGCGCCGCACCTCGCTTCATTTGCAACGTGCTGCACGAGACATATTGTCCGCGCCAGTCAAGATATCGTGAAATGAAAACAGGTATGGAGCGTCGCTCAAATTTCGCATTAAGAAGTATCGTAGTCGTCGGTGAATTTTTTTTCTCCCCTCCTGCTCCTGAACGGAGTAGCAGGCCACAGGAAAGTTATCTCACTCAAACCTCTCTGCTTTTTCTTAGTAACGTTCTCCTCTCTCTATCCATAGCAGCATATAGCCGATACTTCAGCGACGACTGTCTCTAATAAAAATAATAATATAAAATATTAACAATAACAGGACATTTGATTATTTTCCTCATTAACGTTCTCCTCTCTCTACCTATAGCAGCATATACCGGATGCTTCAGCGACGACTGTTTCTAATAATAATAGGACATTTGAAGCACAATAATACTTATTCCATGACAAGATTCGCAAGAAGAGCGGTCAAAATAATTCACTTTTTTTTGTGAAACACTATGCACCCACAGAATCCGCATTTCAGCGAGTACGTTACCCGGACAAAATACAGCCCGCAATGATACCGCCAATGAAGCCGAATATGTACTGACCACTAACATAGGATATCTTGAAAAGCCCCCAGACTTGCTCTGGCTAGACTGCGAATTGCACCTTCATATTTAATTTGCATTATAAGCAACAATAGTATAAAAGCTTTGCAGAAAATAATTTCCAAGATTTGTTCATATTCTTTAAAATAACAACTCCGCAAGGAAGCCAAATATGCATGCAGCTACAGTTTCGACGCAGAACGGGGCCAGCATAGGGGGCCGCTTGCTAAAGCTGCGTGTAACGAAAACGTAGTACCCTAGCAATATTTAGAGAGCTTATGTATGCATATCTTATTGGCTCCCTAGTAATACTATTGACACGTACACTTCTTTTTGTCGCCTTAAAAACCCGAAAGCCTTAAATAAAGAGGGGGAGAGGACTCATTCATGGCTTAAAATCAATTGCATAAAAAAGAAAACGAGAAAGAACGCAACCAATACAGCAGAGATCCGCAGAATACGAGAACAAGACATACAGTAAGCGAAAAATCCTTAGAGTAGATATAAATTGTAACTTGAGAACAGTATACTTATACAGTAAGAAACTTAATATAGATAACACAGCAAATAAATAGGTAAAACGAACTGTATGTGATTTGCACTCAATGCGCGGTACAGCTATGTTAGTGTCTGTTACGAAAGATTTTCATTTAGCTTTACGCGAGATGTCTTGTGGACAGCGCATGAGTATTAATATGGTTAACTAAGATTTCCTAACTAACTTTTCTTCACAATCAACGTTAGGCCACCTATGCCAATTGTACGTTTGCAGGTAACGCAGAGGTCATGACAGGTCGGCTTTTTAATATTAATCAGAAACCCCTTATTCAGAGCACGCTAGCACTAAGAGTTGCGACTCGATTTCAGCGTGATGTTGAAACCAACCGCGTTGAGAGCGCTCGTAACCACGCCACAAAGTTACGTCACATGTCGCAAACTATGCAACGAAAGCAAGAAAAGCATGCGGCGTCTAGATGCCATTGGATGAAAAAATAAATAAAACGGGTCCTCGATGCACAGCCACGTGAACCAGCCGTCAACGAGCACCGATGATGGTTAGCTCAAATTTCCGTTTTTCCGGTCGCAAAGCACAAAGCGTAGGCCGCCAGCCGAGATTGACTCCCGTAGGGAAGCTTGATATGTCACGTGTTCCTCGCGTAACCACGTGACGCAACCTCATTCGTGGTTAGGCGCGCTGCTGACGCGTTCAGTTTTCGTTCTCACGAAAAATGCGTCAGAGCTTTTCGTGCCAGCGTGTTCTTCAAAGCCGATTTGTTTCGAGCCCGCTCTTAGCCACAAATGTCCAACTGGTATTGGCAGCATAACGTTATCAATGAGAAAGTAATTGGCGAATCTCAATTAAATAAGGTGCAAGATTACACAGCGCGTTTTCTTTTGCCCGCCCTTAATGCGAATATATAGTCCTGCCTGGCAAGAAGTACATTGCGTCTCAGATCCCCTGCGTAGTTATTCTATAAATAGAGGCAGTCGTAGCTGAAGCGCCCGGTGGATCTATGCAGATTCACCAGTGCACGATGCTGGTGCTGCCGACGTTCAACCTCCACGGGAGTGATGCTCGAATGCGCATGATTCTCGTGGCATATCGAGGGCGAGCGAAGACGAGCGCCGACACCACCTTGGCTTTCTGGTGCCAGCTTGCCGTGACGTTCCAGATTTCAGTAGCTCATTCTGCTAGTTGGCAAAGATTAAAAGCACGTAAAACAATAGTCAAATTGACGTCAGATTTCTCAGGGAGGTTCTTGTAATCCAAGTAAATTAATGCTTTTGAGAGGAATATTATTTAAATTTCGGTCTGGTCGGGAATCGAACCCGGGCCCACGGGGTGTGTGTGAGGCAAGCACGCATCTCGGACGCCACGGCGGCTACATGGTTAAGGTTGACTTAATGTGCGCCCATCGCGTGCGTCATCACGCGCGTCACGTCGCAGCCAATGGGTAGGATGTGGCGCCACGTCATGAGTGTATAAAGTGAATGTATGAAATGAAATTCGTAGGACGCCTTCAAGAGTGGAACGCGATAGGATTCGAAAATCCCTTACTGCTTCTCACGCTTCCCGACAAGTGCAGCTTATGTAACTGTAATGTTTAACGAGAAACGCTGGCGGCGAACGCTATGCACGAAGGCGAGCGGGCGAGCTTTCTGGTAGAAACGCGGCCTCTTGCGTGGGCCGTAGAGTCACTCGAAATGGGCCGCGGAGGCGAGCGCCATCTGGATGCCGTTGTTGCAAGGACCCGAGCGCTCTAGGAATGGTACAGACGCCGGAAAAGAGGTTTGAGTTTCAGCGTAACGGAATGATGTTTTCTGGTAAATTCAAATTACAATCCGACGCTATCATTTATGTAGGCTGCGTTTAGGTTGTTATCTTACGATTTTTCTGACGCATGTTAGTTTGAGGAATTCAATTAGTTCATTAACGCCTCTGCGCCACCCGAAGGGCCTGCGTGGTTGTGGTTCGGAATGATATTTCGCCTGGCGCCTCCGACGCCGACATCGGATTTTTTTCGACGCGGGGCCATTAACGCTATAAGTTCGGACACTGCTTTCAAAAGCGTGCCCTGTATACAATGCTTCGTACTTTGCATATGTTATCGTCTTCGTGGAATTGTGCCGTGTTTGTGACTCAGTGCTCGTATCGTCTCTTGTTGAAGTAAACATTTTTTTTTAAAACACAGCATCCTTCGAGTTACGAACTCTCGGGCAAGCGAGCTCGTTGAGAAGGTTGGCAGGTTTTCATTTGGCCTCACCGAGTCGCAGTTAAAACGCAAGCGAAAACTTGCGCCGACAAGGAACGCGCAGAAAGAAAAAAAGAACATTTGACGAAAGCTGCCGGACCATTCTTCTTTATTAAAGTTACTTCTTCTTCCTCTTGACGAAACGTGTTCTAATGCTTTCGCACGCTTAAGCAGTCTTAAGTGGCTCTGTCGAATTTTTACAGCCACGCTGTCTCTGGCTAGGATCTGGAAAAACAAAATGTGTCCGACATGTTGACAAAAACAGATCACCATGTGGGCGGATCCCGGTGATACTGCAGCCAAGGTCCAAGCTCAATGGCACATACCCCTGTGGGCTTGATCAGACACCTGTAACGCACCCTTGTACCGCCTTTGACACACGTGGGACCCAAGGAGGTCCCAGGGCACAAGGGTAAGAACAGATGCTCTTGAAAAAAAAAGTGTTTGTACAGCTTTTTAAAAAAGGAGGACTGTTAAAAAACGCACTAGTTCCCCTGCTGCGCATTCGTCATCGTTGTGTTCTTCCACAGCTGGCCCCGTTGTGCAAGAAAAAAAAAAACAATCATCATCAGTAATGGCTCGTGCGTCGTCGCCTTTCATAGCTGGCTCCGTCGCCGCTCATCATCCCAGCGTAGAATTTCACTTCTCTTCTGTCGTCCTTGACTTGAGAACAAGTTAAGGACTGCGCAAAGAGCCATTGAACGAAGAATGCTAGGCATAACTTTAAGAGACAGAAAGAGAGTGGTTTGGATCAGAGAGCAAACGGGTATGGACGGCACTCTAAGTGACATGAAGAGAAAGAAGTGGCGCCGGGCAGGTCATGTAATGCGTAGAGTAGATAACCATTGGACCAATAGGGTGACAGAATGGGTACCAAGAGAAGGCAAGTGCAGTAGAGGACGACTGAAGACTAGGTGGTGCGACTAAATTAGGAAATTTGCGGGTGCTGGTTGGAGTCAGTTGGCGCGGGACAGGGGTAGTTGGAGATCGCGGGGAGAGGCCTTCGTCCTGCAGTGGACATAAAATAGGCTGATGATGATGATGACGACGATGATGATGATGACGACGACGATGATCTATCGTCGTAATGGGGAGGCCACGCTTACGGGCGTGTGAGCCATTGCTTAAGGGGGTACGAGCCATTGCTTAAGGAGGTATGAGCCATTGCTTAAGGGGGTATGAGCCATTGCTTAAGGGGGTATGAACCATTGCTTAAGGGGGTATGAGCCATTGCTTAAGGGGGTATGAGCCGTTCATTGTCTTACGTGACGGACACATTTAGTAACAGAGGTGATAAGTGAATGTGCGTGCGTATCTATATCACCACGATGACCACAGAATACTCTGGGTCACCTCTGTGTCATGCGCTCAACAGCTTCGCTGGTCAAGCACCTTCAAAGAGCGGAATGGCTCAAGCATGTATTTTTTTTTCGCTCCTGCTTGCCAAGACGTCACAGATTTCGGTAGCTTGTTCTGCTCGTGACTGCTTAATCGATTGCAGATTTTTTTTTTTAATATGACAGCAGACTTCAGTCATTCTCTCGGTCCTGGACCATTTTAGCACTTTGCCACCGTTGTTTATCTTCAATTGTAGGGTTTACTAGCCGACCGAAAAAGAAATCTTTATTTATGACGACACGAGTGTTAATTCGAGGCGAATGTGGCGCAAATGCAAAACGCAATAAAAAGATATAACAGTTTTGCCATGAAGGCGAAGTAATGAATGCGATAGCAACGTGCGAGAATATTACAGGAAATGTAAGACTCGTAGCTGTAGTGGGAGTATGAATTAAAGTAAGCTGACTAAGTTAAAACGAGCTGTTGTGCTAGAGGTCCTCTGTTTAAATCTTACCTTCGGACAATTTCATTTAAATTTATTAATTAAGGTCAACGTTTTTCTTAGCGATTTTGCCACCACTTTTCCGCGTCGGGTATGTTTAAAAACCACTCTCCCGGGCCGATCCTGGAGGTACTGCAGAGCCGCGCCAATAATTTCACATCATTTTCAGGGTTGCGCTCTGTTATTGTTTTGCACTTTAAATATTTAAGTCCGAGCAGATTTAAGATAAAAGGCACGCGCTGTAGGTGTTTTTTTTTCTTTACGTTGGCTTGTGAGCTGTATTCTCAATATCCTGAGGAATAATTTTGTCAATAATGAAAGACATGGTGGGAGGAACTTTGGTGGTAGCATGGTGGGGCAATATGATCCGCATATGAGTAGAACTTGTCCTACGTCCATTTTCGTTTTCGCAACTGCATTGTATTCATTAGACCCGCATGTCATATAGCATGTACGGTTACCTAACTATATACGGAACCTCACCATAGACCTCACTGCGACGCGACCGCAATATGTCCCTTGCAGTGCGCGTATAATTGCTATCGCAATAAAAGGAAGAGATAAAAAAAAGAGACAGCTGAGCACAAGGGGGGGGGGGGGAGGTAGTAGCGGGTACCTGCGAGAAAACAAACCGCAAATATGTCCCGTGGCGACTACAGACACCGCTCGCGCGCTCATACAGCGAAGGGAGCGGCAAGTTAGGAAAGCAGCGGTTATTTACGGCGGCGCAGCACAATGCCAGTGTGTCAACCTTCACGGGATGGGACGCCGCCCGCGGGGGCCAGGGATATCCTGCCGAGCTGCGGGCCTTCTCACTCTTGCCGCTGCGTGGGACAAAGAACGTCGCCGCACGACACCTCGACCCAGCCAGAGAGTGCGGGAGAGAGGAACGCAGAAAAAAAAGAAAGGAAAGAAGACGCTTGAACCACGGGAAAGAAAGAGAATGAACCACGGAGGCAAACGGGGGGAGTATACCCGAGAATAATAAGGCTCAACACAGGGGCGAGCGGAGGGGGGGGGGGAGGGGGGGGATGGGCGCTCTAGGGTCGTTATAGGGCGCCGAGCGAGAACCCTGCCAGGGGCGCGCGCGGCTTGTTTTTCAAGGATCCACAGCGCGGCTGGTTGGCTGGCTGGCTCTGTGTAGCAGCACCCGCAGTCCGCGCGCCTCTCCCCACCACACCCTCCTCATCATCATCCTCCTCCTCGGCCTGCTTCTGGCGTTGCTTCGGTGCAGCCAGCCGACGCCACGCTTTCATCAACGCTGAATTCCCTCCTCCTGCACGCACGCACCTATACTTTGTCTCACTAATTGCGTGCGTTGTTGCAGAAACACGAGCTTCGTCGTAAGCTAGTGAAAGTACAGTCGTAACCGCCTCGCGCCCAAATCGCATCCGACACAGAAATAACTTCGTTACACGCGATATTCGTAGTGAGTGCCTCCTCGTTACGCACCGATGTAGTAGAGAAACTCTACCGATTTACTTCGTAACATCTAGTGACCAGATGTCCAAACACAGTCGAACCTCCTTACAACGAAATCGCCTCCGACACGAAAATAATTTCGTTATACGTGATATTCGTTATAAGTGATTATTTGATTCACGCCGATATAGGCGAGAAACTCTTTATATTTACTTCGTGACATCCCATAAGTAGTAGTGTTCATAATAGCGAAGTTGGACTATACTAACCTGCGAGCACCTGACTTAGAAGAAAACGAATAACATTGAAAGGAGGACAAGGACTGTGCGGAGGCCGTCGAAACGAGCAATGTCCAAAGTCCTAAGCGTATTGTTTGGAAACAGGAAGTTGGTTGTATGTATTGGAATGAAAACGCGAAGCGGCTGACATTCTACTTGAGATTAAGGCTAGGAGGTGGTTCATTTATTGTAAGCAGCGCGAGAACTGATGAGAGAAAGATACAAGAGAGAAAGAAAGAAAGAAAGAGAGAGAGAGAGAAAGAGAGAGAGAGAGGAAAAGGCAGAGAGGTTAATCAGACAATATCTTCGGTTTGCTGACCTCTATTAGGGAAGGGGAAAGTGGGCACAAAGGATGAGAGAAAGGGAACGGACGAAGGAACAATGTAAGACTATCTGTGCGGGCACTGTCTCACCGTCTGTGAAGGCTCCACATGGCCGCACACCGCATCAATGTCCCTACGAGACACACGACGTCACACAGTGCACAGCGCCGCACATTCACAATCAGTCGCACAATCCGGTAACTTTTAAACTGCGCAGCGGCGCCTTTACACCGGCTCGCAAACGGACAAAGGATTGAAAGTGAAGACGAAGCCTGGAAAAGAGCGCCGTCAGTCGTCCTCCTTGAATAGTCGTCCTCGCGCGCTTCGCCACCTTTCTTCGGTGGTCGATTTATTTAGTTAATTATTTGGTGAGCCTGCAAACAGTTGGCGACTTCCGTCGGTGGCGTTTGCGTGGTATCGGATAGTAATATGGAGTGTGGAGAAACGGCCTAAGGAAGTAACAGCATCGGCAGACTCCTCCTGCTATGAGCTCCTCTGCTGTGCCATCACCAGCAGGCTCCTAGAGCGGAGAGAGAGGGATATATATATATATATATATATATATATATATATATATATATATATATATATATATAGAGAGAGAGAGAGAGAGAGAGAGAGAGAGATCTGTCCGATTCGTGGTTATGGCACCAGAAAAGCTGAGGATGAAGTGGAGGCATGACCAGACACAGTAACGACTAAGACGGCAGGATGACGGCTATACGGTGGAAACGAAACTGCGGACGGACGGAAGGACACACGGACAATGGAAACCCCACTAGTTAAGTTTCCGTCGGTCGCGCAATGCGCAGTGATGATAACCCGCGGCGGTCTCTGAAAGGGTAACATAATAATGCACTCTGGAGGAATTTTCTTCAAGCAATCTCGCAATCGCAGTCTATAGGGCAGCAAAGATGTATATTAAGCTATGACATTAACAAGTTTGCAGGCGCAGCCTGAAGTTAGCTGACGCACTTCAGGGATGGTTCGAGACCCGTGTGAAAAAAGCCTATGTGCATAAGAGAGGCTGATGATGAGCTCTAGTGACGAGAGAGAGGGAAATAAAAGGTATACGGAAGGTTGGTGTGTAATCAGAAGACCGTCCGGTTGGCTGCCTTACACTGGAGGATGAGATAACAGCGTAGAGACAGGCAGAATAGAGAAATAGTGCGAGGGCCTGCTCAACAAGTGCACGCTTAATCTCGACGTCACGCAATCAATTGCGTTATCGTGGACGTAAAGTTCGAAAAAAAAAGAAGAAAATAGCGCAGAAGCGCGTTCAATCCATGAGTTTGCGCAGAAATGGTAGGTAGTTGATTAATGCGCCCGTGCGCTGGCCAGTCAGGTTGCGATAGTCGAGACCGTTACTATCCGCCGCATCAAAATTTTGCAGTGTAGCGGATCTTGGCGTGAGCCAGCCTCGCAAAGCGTGTTCCAAAGACCTCTAGCACTTCGGGACCATTAAATTTGTACTGGCGCGCTGCTGTCATGAAAATGGGCTTATGCAGTCCACACAAACTCGATTGTCGATTATATACAACCTATAATATGCTTTGGCGCTCCACAGATTTTAGCTACTTTCTATATGCGACCTATACATACAAAGTTCGATTAATGACGTAACTGAGCAAGTCTACCGACTTCTCGTGGACAGTGTGCGCAGGCTTATGACCACTAATGAATAATGAGAGGTTTTTAAACCTCCTTGCTGGGGACGGACATATTATTTATCGTAAGTGCAGATTTGTCGACGCGAACAGGCGTGGTCTATACAGCCTGCGTCTCTGCAATGGGGAAGGAGGAGTGAAAGTATATGGATGGATGGATGGATGGTGAGACAAAGAGAGCGAGGGGATGCGTATGTACATTGCGCAACGGCTCTACTGAAAGAACGAATTCCGGTGAGGCTTTTGTTCCCTGACCTTAGAATCAGGCTACGGGCCGAGAACAGCGCACTCTGGCAGTGGCTGCCTGCTAACGACGGCGAAGAAGTCTATTGATTCTCTGCTAACTTTTGGGCCCTCGTGGAGAGCATATGATCGCCCATAAGATAATGCATGGATTAGGATGTGTGTGTAACTTGTTTGTTTTAGGTGCACCAGTATTCTTTTTTAAAGTGCCTGTGGCAGATAACCATATTTAATTAAGCATTTTGACATCTCGTAACATATGATGATGTGTGGTTTTTTTGTGCCGCAAGGGCCAGGTTTGGCCAAAGAGCGCCATGACAAGTGGTAATGTTGAAGATGCTTTATGGAAGATGAGACTTGGCTGTAAAGTGGCCTAAAAATAGTCGCTGTGTGCGTAAAATATACGAGCTATAAAATTATGGCGATGATTAATGACGAATACTATGAACATTAAAATCCATCGTAGGAGAATGATGCAAAATAGAAAATATATAAGATAGTAAAACTACTTGGAGCACTGCTGCCTCGCCAGAGCCCTTGAAACACAAGGGCCTAGAGGCATGTGCTATACTAAAGAGCTATCGCAGCGGCATCCTCTGAAGAGAGGACCCGCTACGAACATGTCGGGCTAAAAACATGCAAGACAACATCTCTCAGAAAACTTAGGACTGCGTTGGTGTCAAATAAAGGTTCTGGGCCGAGTAGCATTACGGGATGTAGGGGGATGTGCTGCCGGTACGCTGTCTCGTAACATATTGGCCGCCCCATCGAGTAAATTTAGGTTAAAAGTGCGCTATCTGCACAAGCAATTGTCAAAAATTTGGTGAAGAAAAAAAACAACACGAAGACACCCTATGTAGTTTGCATCGGAATCGTCTAAGGTAACAGTCTAAGCACATTAATTTTCTCGGCAGCCTACAGCATATTTACAGACAGACGAAAATACATATCCATAAGGGTCTCGGCTCTCCGATGACAGCCGGTAAATCCCGGATTAGCGCTAACCGGCGAATCGTCCCTCGCCGTTCCAACAGCCCCGCGGATTCGTCTCTGCACGTCGTGGCTGGTCGAGGACGTGCAGCTCCCGTTTCGGCAATGCTGCACGCTTCTCACTGAAGACAGAACCGTGTTCACTTTCCAGAGGCTATCCTTTCTCCCCGTCCCTCTCTTTCCCTCTCTGTGTGCTCCTTCTTCAGCCATGCACAAAGGGACTCGCGACAAGAAGAGGACGAGGAGGCGAAGAAAAACAAGACGGCGCCGAGGACGAGAGAAGTCGCAAAGAAGCCGAGAAATTAGCCAGCTTTTCGGAGTGCGCACTCGGGCATCCGCATTTGTCGTGCGCCTCGGGCACAAAGAGGCCTCGGGCCAGGTTAGAATAGGCCCCGCGCGCGCTCGCCACCACTCGCGACACCCCTTCCCGCCCTCCCTCTCTCCCCAACTTCTTACTTCGCCTGTCTCTCCTCCTCCCCTTTGCCCGCAATGCGGCGCGTTTGGCAGTGACCGTGACTGCGTCGCATTCGTCGAGGAGGCTCGGCGCTCTTCTAGGGCGCCGAAGCGTCAAAGTGGTCGCGACGGCGTCCCTGCCTCCTGCTTTTCGCATTCGACCCCAAGGAGTCGCTGGGGCGTTTACGTGGGCCGGAACATGTGTTGCCCGAGCTAGACACGGTGTAAAGGCGACGCTCTTCTCAATATATAGAGAGCAGGATTCGTCGTAGATGATGGACAAGGCCTTCGGAACCAAGACCTTATTCTCGGTCTCGTGCGCATGCTCCGTGGAACGCGCGGGGCTCCTCTCAATTCATTCTTCGCACGCCGTTGCGCGGAGCAGACGACACTACTTGAAACAGGCATTCGAAAACATGTAACGCAAGGAATATGAGCAGATCCAAGCATCATTTTGAAATATATCTTGGAATCTAATCGAATGCGGTAAAACTGTTGGCCTATTGCAGCATAGCAATTTTGCCTGGCAAATCAGCAATTAGCGGAAACCTCCTCCCAGTGACTCACGTGACAGCGGAACGCGCTGTCTCCAGAATCGATTCACTTTACTACACCCAGCGACAACTTTCTGTGGTAGCGCAGCCAAAGCTACGAAGCCGAAGCACACTATTTTTTTTTTGCTCCGCATCTGCATGTAGTCCATTAATGTAAGAAACTGGAAGCTACGTAGCATAAAGCGAACTGTACCAATTGTTGCTTATTTAGAAAGCGAAACTTTACGAACCTCACCGGATTTCGTGACCGTGGCTGTTCTCTTGCCGAACGGGCCAACCACTCACAGCGGAGCACGCGCACCGCTTGGTTCCTTGAACCACCGCCAATGGGCGCTCACTTCCGTGCATCCGCGGCAGCGGCGGCGCCGGCCATGCGGGGGTAGGAAAAAAGAGAACCAGAAAGCTCGCCTTCGCGCACCCGCGGCTGCACGGTAATGAGGAAGTAAACGCTTCTTGCTGATAGAATGGATTCGAATGGCACTGCGTGCGTACGCGGATGCTGCCTCTGAAACCTTGATGCGTTCAAGGCGTCCGTCGTACTCGCTAGCAGTCAGCAACTCTGCTTAACAAAAGGCTCAGTATAATTTGTGTGTGCGTGCGTGCATGTGGATCTGCTGCGGAATCTTTTCATCGTCATTTATTTCATAACAGAAAAAAGCTTGCTTAGAAAAAATGAGTTCCGTTTTTCCATTTCCTAGTTCTATGGCCGTCTTGTGTCCCTGTCTGGTTTTCCAGGTCCTGTAAACCGCCAGCAAAACGTCGGCACTATTTGGCGAGTACTACAACAGCAGAAACTCAGCACGTGCGAGCGCGTGCGCGTATATCTTGGGTTGTTGCTGCCACAGAAAGTTGCAGTCGGAAGTATTGCACTATTCCAACTTACTCGGCAACAAGCCAACCGAGCACACGCCCAGGCCTCCCGGAAGAAAGTCGCAGAAAGCGTCGCTTTGTTGGCAAGATTTATGCGCTTAATATGACGCATTCTTGTTGCAAGGAGGATATTTGGAGTACCGTTCGTTGTTTCAGTGCCTAATTCCGTAGAGACCTGAGGCAGCCACCGGCACAGTTGCACGAGTAGGACAGATGGGGCTATGCACGTATGAGCCGATTCGTTATACGAATGCTGTTCCGTGTGTAAGCTAGTCGGCGAGACAACAGCAGCAAAGTACGAGTCACCAGCATATACAGACGCCGTCAGACTTATTCCTAACAGTGAAGATGCACACGGCGGCTCAACTTTGACAAACACGGTTCGTATAAGGAGTGAGCGCCTAGTCGTACGCTTGGGGGGAAAACGCGTAAGATAAGCATCCATTAATACAACAACAACAACAACAACAACAACAACAACAACAACAACAACAACAACAACAACAACAACAACAACAACAACAACAACAACAACAACAACAACAACAACGACGACGACGACGACGACGACGACGACGACGACGACGACAACGACGACAACAACGACAACAACAACTATCCAACAGTCGCCTCAGAAAAAAATTACCGACGATTACGTTACTTCCTAATGCGAAATTTGAGCGCAGCAAATAAGCTGTTTCACCTTTTCGATAGATTGAGGCAAAGAAATCGAGCAACACATGTATGCGCTATCCGTTTGTTGTCGAAAAATGAGGAATGTCACCTTTCCGCACAGATTGCATGCATGAAGAACACAGTCTGAATTGACACAAGTCCGAGTTGGGAAACGCACACCGGAGATTCTCACGGCACGTATCCGGAAGCGGTTTCACGTCATTTTGGAACCAGAGGCGATCACACACTGAACACAAACTTCCAAACGGATTGTCTGTAAACTGTCGCCGGAAAGCATTTGTTGCACCCTGACTGTTTGCGAGCCTTTGTTTGCGTTTGGCCTCGGCCTCGGCCGCGCGAACGGTAGAGTCTTCTCTGCGACGGCGATGAGCTTCTGCTTCAGCCTCGCTTACTGCTGGTTGCTCTCGACCGCGGCGATGAGCCTCCGCTTCGGCGGCGCGAACTGCAGGGTCTTCTCGGCGGCGGCGCTTAGCCTCTGCTTCGGCGACGCGTACTCCTGGATCATCTCGACGGCGGCGACGGTAAGCTTCTGCTTCGGCGGCACGCACCTCTGGATTCTGACGGCGATGGCGCTGGGCCTCTGCTCTGGCAGCTCGTTTAGCAGCAGCAGCAGCAGCAGCAGCAGCAGCAGCAGCAGCAGCAGCAGCAGCAGACGGAGGACTTCCATCGGTCGTCTCGCTCATGGCTCAGAAAGAACTGGCAGATAATTTCGCAGTGGCGAACGGCAGTGGCAATTTCGGCTCGGGCGGTGCACATATACAGATCCGCCGCCACCGATCTGGCTCTCTGATTGCCACCGCACAGGGCGAACGGCAGCGGCAATTTCGGCTCGGGCGGTGCACATATACAGATCCGCCGCCACCGATCTGGCTCTCTGATTGCCACCGCACAGGGGTTGCATTGGAGGAGGAGCGAAGAAAGGAATTAAGTTCGAGCCGGCGCTTTGACAACCGGAGACTCGCAGGAAGAGGGGGGAGGGGGCCGGCGTGTACACCCAGCGGCAAACGATGGGGGCAGAAGCGCGCGCAGCAAGCGTACAACACGATAAAGGGAGGAGGGAAGAGATAGCAGCGACTGACTGATGCCGCTGACGCCGATAGTGAGTCAACCTCAGCTGCGGAGTTGGTTTCAGGGACAACGCCGCCGATGCCGACACAAACAATATGATACCCTCGCTTCCGCAGCGCTAAGGACCAGGTCTAGCCGTGGGAAGGTGGTCACGTATTCGTCGACGTGCCGGGGCCTACGTGAAATAACCGGCGCGTCGGCAACTGAAGAGCACCCTATCCGCCACACAAGAACAGAGGGGGGGGGGAACCCTTTCCTCCTCTTTCTGCATGGCGGCGACGGTGTTCTATGCAGTCACGTTATCTTGACTCTCTAGCGGCGTCAGCGGCATCCAGCGGTATCAGTCGGTCGCTGCTAGCGCTGAGGGGATGAAAGGGGGGCGGAGCTGGTTACGAGGCCGACGACAACGCCGACGACGACGCGAAACCCAGGAACGGACGTTAAAGAGCTGCGCTCTAAAAAGGCGTTTAAAGCATCTTCAGGTTAAGTATGGCGGTGACTGCACTGCGCGGAGCCTTCGCTGCATGACGTCGGAAAAGCAGAGGTTTCTTTCAGCGATTTCAGAAAAAAAGATTACGTCTATAGAAATGACGACGGGGAATTTCGCAAGGCACGGCGATTCCAGAATTCGACGAGCACGATAATGCACCCTCGACTGTGTATCATATGTATACGTGGCTGGGGTCAGTTCACGAAAATCTCCGAGTCCACGAGTCATACTTTTTATATACAGTCGTACGCTATGTAGAGCACGTTGTATGTACTACAAGCTCTTGGAAGACGGAAATGGTAAAAAAAAGTTGTTTTTTGTTGCAGCCATTCGCATACAGTAAACACACATCCCCACACCTGCGTGTTTTTTCTATGGTAAAACAGCGCCAGAACGCGAACACAGTATCACGCAAACGAACTATCACACACACAGACATTAACGATGACAAATACACATAAAACACACGAGGATTGTATACAATCTGTCATCTAGCAACGGCAATCTAGCAATGGCGACAGGTGAAGCAAACTTTTCATTTATACAGCCCAATATTTCAGAAAGGTTGCCAAAATATTGAAAATATTGTAGAAAGAAAGAAAAAAAAAACGACTTCAATTTCACCCGAAAGTCGAAGGAATAATAGCAATAGCAAAGTTTTATGCAACTACACAAATTACGATTCGTAGCCTTATTGCAGCAAACGTTCGCTTGCTAATTCAATTCTGACCGTTACGCTGACCACAAGTGCACGCATAGCTCTGCCGAATCTACGCAGCGACATCACTTCGTTCGGCGAGGCACACCTCACACTCCTGCGCACATAACCGGCCTCTATAACCGGAAATGAAAGTACCTTGAAGAAAACTATATGCCGGGAGTGGCGGTAATCCGTGCTTTAGGGCACAGCGCGAAGTCAACAAAATGCGACAGGAAAGACAGGACGCATACTCGTCGCATGGCGCCATTGCGCGCTGTATTTTCAAGTATGGATATAAGATAGGCTTCGACGTAGTAGTTCTGCGGAAACCCACAAGGTGGAGAGAAGTAATGAATGAAGGGAAAATCAGACATCCACCCGTTCGTTCTATGTCTGATTTTCTCTTTATTCATTACTTCTCTCCACCTTGCGGGTTTCCGCAGAATTACTACGTCAAACTCTTGCATTTGCTTCGTGTTGTCGACAAATTCGACTTCGCCCTGCCATCTGCTAGCCGTCTGGTTCGCTCAGATGGTAGAGCTGCTGCCCCGGAAAGGCGGTGGTCCCGGGTTCGAGTCCCGGACCAGGACGAATTTTCTTCAACTATGAGGCTTTTCTTTCGAGGAACCCGTATGGGCTTCCTTTGTAGCAATTGCTACGAAAGGGTGGATGTCTGATTTTTCCTTTATCCAAGATAGGCTTCGTGCCGCAAAAAAGCCAGTGCTCGCCATACGGACTACTACTCGACCGGACTTTCTGCGCGGTTCATCGATCGCAGGGCGACTGCGGATAGCTATACAGCTGCTGCATCAAGACCCGATCTGCTGTAATGCGTTTTAGCGCGTTATTTGTAGGAAGAAAGAACCAGCCTATGTTGGTATTCTACGCTGGGATCCGTTTCTTCGCAATCCGTCTCTTCACAAGCAGGCGGAGTCCCGCGTGCGCTGGCGAACAGATCTCGCTCGATGACCGCTGACACTCGATGACCGCTGACACTCGATGACCGCTGACACTCTGAGCTTTCTCTCCTTGCCGGTTCATCAAAGCTTCGCTTGACTGATTCCAACAATGCTGGATATGAATTTTTTTAGGGAAGCTCTGCAGTTAAGGCGTAGGAAAGAAAGGTTCATTATGCAGTAATCATCCGTCTGTCTGTCTGAGCTCCAAAGACTCGGATGGCTATGCCATGCTACCTCGCAATTGTTTCGCTGCCTTTATTTATCTGTCCTTTCAATGAAAACATAATACTGATGCTCGTCTTTGCTTTTTCCGACTGTTATCGTTGCTGACCTTCATTTGTGCGTGTGAGGCACGTGATTGCGCTTAGCGGAAACGTGTTGTCTCTGTGCAAAGATGTGTTGCCTGAATGTGTCCGTTGTCCGTTTCGAGCTGTTATTTTGAAGAGAGAGAGAGAGAGAAACAACTTTACTGGTCCATTATGAAATGGAACGCGTTAAGCGACTGATGGGGTGATTCACGTGCTCCATATGCTTAGGGCCGCCTGGCCCCTGTGGATCAGTCGGAGCTGGTTTTGCAGGGCTGGGCTGGATCGCATGATCTCCCATCGCTCGTAAAGGGTGGGGATAATAGGGGGGGGTCAGTTATGAGTATAAGTGGGGGGTGGTCTTTGGGAAAATTTCACTCTCCTATGACATGCCGAAGGGTGCCTCGTGCATTGTAGTGAGGACATGTGTTCTTGTATCTTTCTGGGTATATTTTGTTCTGGCGGCAGGAGTGAGGAAAGGATCCTGCTTAGATTTGCCTGTATATTGTTTGTTCGGCTGAGGTCAAGGAGGGGGGGAGGGTGCGGGAATATCTTTCTACCGTCCTTGTGATATTTGACTATACCTGTGTACCTTGTGATGGCTTGCCATCCCCTTGCCTCCTCCTCGGTGGCCCGGGAGTTGAGCGCCCGGGCCTGTTGATGAGCATATTCTTTGCCCTCAACTGAGGAGTGAGCCGGGACCCAAACTAGTTCGATTGTTCGTTTAGGAGGCGTAGCTTTTCCGGGGATTTTTAGTGCCGCATGGGACACCCAGCCAGATCTGTAGTTTTTGTATGCAGCTTGTGAGTCCGTGACGATCTTGGTGACGTTAGGTTGCAGGAGTGCGAGAGCTATCGCCGCTCCTTCTGCTTCCTCCGAAGACGGAGTGTTGATTGATGCGCAGGTGACCAGCTTTTCTAGCCCGGTGACCATGACTGTTGCCCTCGTGGAGCGTTTGGATAGATAGGCGTCTGTATATAGGACAGTATCGTCTTCCTCCAGGGTCCTGGAGGTGGCTCTTGCCCGGGCGTCGCGTCGTCCAGCATGCCTTGTGGGGTTCATGTTGCGCGGTAGTGGTTTGCATTCCAGCTTCCCACTCTCTTTTCGGGTAATTGGCCGTGGTGGGTGTAGTGCGATTCTTGCCATCTGATCTTGCGGAGGATGCTTCTGCCCGCCTTTGTCTGGCTAAGGCGTACCCTTTGATTGGATAGGTGGGCTTCTACGAACTCGGCTATTGTGTTGTGGACTGCCATTTGTAGTAGTTTTGTCGTGGATGAATTTATGGGAATGCCCAGGGCCTGCTTATTTTGAAGACGTTAACCTGCAAACTCGATCTGCTTGCTGTCTTGATCAAATAGGTGCTTTTTAGGGCGCAGGTCTAAGGCGCCCGTTCCTGCGACTAGCGTTGGCGTCGGCGGCGTAGCCGAGCGAACGAGCACAGCGAAAGATGAAAGAGCAAATGCGGAGCGGGAGGTGAAGGCCGCGAGCGGCCGAGACCAATGAGAGCGGCCCCTTCGATTACGTGTGTGCGGGAAACTGCTGTCATGCGAGGCCGCCCGACCACGAGATACGTACTCGTATCTGGTGTCAGCCAGACCATTGTTTCGTACTGTCGTCTGCTCGCGTCAGCTCTCACTCACGCTTGTTTGGTTTGGACTCGTTCACGCTTGTTTCGACTGTCATGGTTTGCGACTGTTTTAGAGCGCAGCTCTTAGGCGCCCCTTCCTTCGGCGAGCGCCAGCGTAACCGAGGGAACGAACAAGCGGAGAGGAGGGACGGCGACGATGGCTACGAGATGGCGCCAGATTCACTCCTCTTGTCTGGTAGATTTGTCGGAGGCGGCGGCTGTGAATCGCGCCCACGCGGCAGCCACGCGCTGGCTCTCGCGATATCCCGATTAGCGAGGAAGTCGCGGCGCACTTCGCTCCGTTTGCAACGTGGCTCACGAGACAGACTGTCTGCGCCAGCCAATATATCGCGAAATGAAAACATGTATACAGCTGCGCTTAAATTTCGTATTAGAGAATATCGTAATCGTCGGCGAACTTTTTTAGGCGAAACTTGTATTGCCTTACTCGTGTCGGCGTCGGTGCTGGTGCTGCCGTACGAAAAGTCCAAGCCGCGCGAAAATTATAAAAAAAGATCGCTTGTTGGGCGTCGAGACCCTCACGCCAACCGACTCAACAAAGTCAGTTCGTCATACACGACCTTTAAAGCGGGCTTTTATATGCATGAAGTAGACGCAGGGCAAGACGCGAGCCAATCACAGGCGTCCCCTCCCTCCGGAGGAGTGAAAGGGTGCGATCGCGTGTTCGGTCGTTTCGCACCTGCCGTTTCCCGCCAGTTCAGGCTCGGCAGTCAGGTGGAGAGGTCGCATTTGGTTCGTTCCGCCGAATAGCAGGCTGCGTTGAAGGAACGACAGTGGGAGCGGGCCGTGCGTCGTGCATTCGGCCGAAGAACAGGCGGCGTTTGATGAATGCCACCGGAAACTCGCTCGAGAAAGGGCTCGTCGTCGACGTGCCGACCTCGCCGTGATGGAGCGCGAAGCCGATGCGATTGGAAGATTGGTAGAAGTAGGGAAATGACAAACAACGGAGGCGTACAAAGACAAAGTTCAGAATAGAGGTTCAGAAACTTTGATTGTGGGAATTCATCGTGTTTTTCTTTCTTTTCATTTTTAACATCGGTAGTACATTAGGCAGTAAAATAACAAGAGTTTGGTGGCGCAATACGCCACCCCGTTCCATAGGGGACGCTCATACCATCCATACATCCGTGCAACAACGAAGAGCCGCAGATCCCGAGCTTCACTTGAACCGCTCTTCACAGTAGTAGAAGGGCGGTCAAAATTTTTTTTTTTCACAACTCATTTTCTTAGTTCTACGCCATGTTTATTGCCTGTGTCTAGGTCACCGTTTCCCGCGTCGTCCCAAACATTTTACTCACTCCTGTTTGTACCAATGAGATTCGCCAGCCTTGAAGCTTCGCTTGCCAACAACAGTGCCGTAACGCGCAGTCTCCTTAGTGGAGGAAAAAGAAAAACGTTTTTAGCTGGACATGCTCCGATTTCGTACAGGTAAGTTGACGGCGTTCGTGTATTACGGAGACGCACCTATCGAGCCACTTACCTGACTTCGCGCTAGAAAGAACTTGGGAACGCATGCGCTTTTCTGAACACGCGTAGCCGCGGACTTTTGCTTCGCTGGAAGCACCTGGCTGAAGCAGGCGTTCACACAGGCGCACGTCCGTTATTGTTCACGATGTCAATCCATTTAGTGTGGCACCCTTACCGAACGGCGTAACCGCTTGTGTTAGTCGCGCACACTCCAACAGCCGTAGCGTCTCCCGGCCCCCCGCCGATTCCCCAGTCGCGTCGCGACAGCAACTCGTGCTGTCATTCGGCTTCGTTACTCAGCACTGTTGTTCGAAGAAAACTTAGCTTTACAGGCGCCGCGTCGTGAGTGGTCCCCGCGCCCTTTCTTAATTGTTTGCCGACAACACTTTCTCGAGTTGTATTTCTTGCACGCGCGTGCCGGCGCTTCCAATGGCAGTTCCGGTTTGCGTCTGACCTTCCGTGTCGACGGCGCCGGCGTACAGGTTGACAAATTACGGCATGCCAGGTGCGATGAATATGCATGCACGCGCTTCGGGGAGTTCCAAGGAGGCACGGCGCGGGGCTCCGCATGGCTGATCCCGGAGGCTACGGTGGCGAAATGATTCGCACGAGTAGGTTGAATGCCAGCGCTGTGGCGGCGTCGCTCGGCGTGGAAGCGTTATGGGCTCATCGCGACGCCGAACGATTTCTCGCGCGCTCAATCGCACCTTTCTCCGCCTCCCTCAAAATAGCGCGGCATTTCGAAAGCTACGGATTGAGTTGCGCATACCCATACTGCACTGTTGCTGTGGCAAGCAGAGCTAGCAGCAATTACGACACACCTTGTCTTTAGGCTGCAGTCACACTGAACCCTGTGAACTCAGAAACAAGCCAAGGCAGCCAGACAGACGGACAGCAGTGTCTGTAATCTCTGTATTCATGCGTAGCCATGAGGCATTCTCATATATACCCCCATAGAACCCTATACATATCTATAGTATTGTTGAAGTTCCTGCAGGACATCAAGCTCGACGAGCGGCTCTAGCGAGGCAACTGTCTCATGTATACATAAGCACTCACCACTTCTCTTATCATCATCATCCATCCCAATACTTTCACTCCCCTTCCCTCTTCCCCAGTGCAGAGTAGCAGACTAGAGCGCACTAGCTCAGGTCGACCTCTCTGTCTTTCCACTCAATAAATTCTATTCATTCATTATTACGGTATGGAGCGCATCGTTCCGGCGGCTAGAGCAGCTACAAGATCATTCGCTATAGCTTTACGTGAAACGGCTCGGTATAGCATCTCTCGGCGAAGTCGGGTGTTGTTTTTCTTATCGCCTGCTTCTATACTCTCACCCACGCATTCGCAAGCGCTCTCAACCAGAGCCGATTCAGCACATGAGTCGCATCCGACGCTCGGTAAGTCATGTGAAACCGTGTCGCGTATCTCTTCATCTATGCTTCTTCCGATACGCCTCGCATATAAGCTGCACTTGTCCTCTTCGAGGAAGCCTTCCGATAGCAGCCCAATGGATGCTTTCATATTCATCGACATGATACCACGCTTGATGACGCTACGAAGCGACACGACCCAAAGATAGCAAAATGTGCGCACGCTTCGAGCCGTATAACGTCATGCCCGGAGGCTCAGGAGTCCGTGCATCTCGATATAGGGAACGCGCGGACGACGCCTAGCGCGAGCACGTTCTCTTGCAAACCGTTGTTTCCGAAGGTGTTCCCGCTTTCACGCGTGACGTCACAACTACTCCGAAGCCCGTATTCATGCGGCATCCTGTAGCTGAAGTATAAGAAACATCGATACGTTGCGCAGTACGAAGGTCGCGAACAGGTAAAGAACGCGAGGTGTGCTCAGCGTCCCATGGGCTTCGCGTCATGTTTAGGAGTCTTCCTGTGACCACTTCTACCCCATACTCCAGGAGATGGGGAAGGCAGTGCGCTTTCTATACGAGGGTCCTACGGCCCTTTGATACCCAAGATGACCACAGACGAAAGGGTCGGCCTCACTGCTCTAAAAAAAAAAGAATTACCTTTTACCTTAATTTTCATCAAATTTCCTGCCTTGCATGTTGGTGAGGCAATCTATGTGTCCTTCTCTCTTCCGTTCTTGGTTTTATTACTTTTTTGCTAGTTGAAAGCTTGGTGCGCATCATGTCAGGCTCTCTTCGCACGACCATGCCTTCCTTTACTAGCGCAATGTCTGGTCTCAACTAGAAGCGAATAGCTCTTGCCTTTTGTCCTTACTATATAGCCCATTTTAACGCGACCATCACCACGATAGATCCCGGCTGGCCGTGAGCTTCACCAGAGGTTCCAGCTGGCACGTCATTGATTGTGCTACCTCCGATGACGGTTATGTCATGGTTAGCTTGGCTAGGGTAGGGCAAAGAAGGTCAGGTTAGGTTAAGCCGATGGATTGCTTATTCTTACGAGGAATCTTGTTTTATTTTTATTCAAACACATGTAAAACGCGGAAATGGTTTTATAAGAAAACCGCTCCACCGATTTGGATTAAATTCAGCGCATTTGATAGAAAATGTCAAAATGTAACAACCCGTGGAAGCATAATTTTTATTCAGAACCTCAAATTTACAACAACAAAAAAAGGAGAAAATTGGTAGGTCAGGGGAAGAGAGAGAGAGAGAGAGAAAACATTTATTTATCATGAGTTTGGGCGACTTCCTCGCGGAGTGGCTCGCGCCACTCCGCGTGCCCGCCGGATCAGCCGTCGCTGCTCTTGCGGGTCTGAGCTGGTCAGCGCAGTCTCCCAGGAGGAAGGGGAAGGTGAAGGAATAGGGGAGTAGCCCGGAGGGTGTGGGCACTCCCAGGTGCAATGATATACTGTGGGCTTTGCTCCACAATAGGGACAGTATGAGTGATATTGCGTGGGGTGGAAGAGGTGACGATAAAAGAGGCAGGGAAATGAATTAGTTTGAAGCTGTCGCCACGCGACGGCATCTTCTCGATTAAGGGAATTATGTGGTGGAGGGAAGTGTCTCCTGGTATCTTAAAACGTTTCTTGAGACGGTTGGCGAGAATAAGCGATTTCTCCTTTCCCGTGTATTTAGATAGCAGCTCTCGAGCTAAAGCTTCCTCGTAAATGTTACAGTACGGTGAAACGTGACTTACTGCGAAAGCTGTTATGAACTTTTCCCCGTGCTTAATTGATGATGATGATGATAATAATAATAATCCCAAACATTGGTACCTATCTACAACAGGAGACTGGCTCAGCAGCCAGGCGACAGAACGAAGACAGATAAAAAATAGGATAGGGGGGGTGGGAGGAAGTAGTATTAGTACAGAGTGACCGATCATATCGTACTTATGCCGACGCTCAAAAACAATTGAAAGGGGCTTACAGATGGAATAGCACATTGTCGTATAAAGTTCGTAAACAGGGATAAGGTGCCTTTCCTGGGATGCCAGCAAACAGGGATGCCAGCCTTTCTGAGGCACCTTATGCCTGTTTACGAACTTTATACCACAGTATACCGACGCTGTGTTTCTGAGCGCGCGTGCGAATAAGGAGATCGCGCAGCAGAGCTAGCTCGCGTCGGAATTAAGTACCAAATGCATGAATGCAGCTTTTTTGCGCACAAGACGAGGACAAAGAAGCGGCTGAGACATACGAGCGCAGACTTACAACAGTGCTTTATTTCGAAGAAAGTGACCAAATATATAGCAAACCTGCGACACACCACGTGTACGCCACCCGCGGGAAATTCCTATCTCTACGCAAGAAGGAGAGCTCCTTGCTGGAAAGGGCGATGGACGGTTTTGACACACCTAGGCGTCACCACACCTGCCAATCAATTCAGCTTCGATGATTTCTTAGGTTAACTGGTTACGATTTTTGCTCACAATTGAGCATGCACTATATACCGGTTTACGCGTGACCATATTTGTGGCGTCTGCCTGATTACGCGTACAGTTTCCACTGCGGGCGTCCAAAAGCCCCCCTCTCATTTCTACATTTCTATCACATTGTAGCGATGCTCCCGTAGCCTCTCATTAGGGCATGGTCCACTCTGACCAACATAGCCACAGTTACAAGGCAGATGATAAACTATTCCTTCTGCACAGTCAACGAACTTTGCACTGATGTCTCTTTTTGCATGCAGACTCTTCGGGGGCACAGGCTGTTAGATATGGAGCTGTTTCCTGCGATTACTTCGAGTTCCCCAAACCACTTCGAATCGCAGCACAGCTAATTGAGGAATGCCGAAGCAGGAAAGCACATTCCAGGGGAGCGGCCGAGCAAACAAGTTTAAGGCAACAAGTTCACGTGCCAACAAGTTCGTGCGCCGCCGGGATTAGCAGGTGGGCCTCGGACAATGGAGCATGAGCAGCCCTCCCCTTCTCCGCGTTAGAAGTGCATTGCCAGTCTGCGAGGCAAGACCGGAGAGAGCCGCCAGGTGTGACACCGCGACACGGGCGCCTACCATTGGCTGAAAGTGGCGTCATCGGAGTGGACTCTCCCATTGGTCAAACATGACGTGACTTACAGTGCTCGAAGGGTTTATAAGAAGCCTTCCAGAGAGACCTGAGCATTCTGGAAGATGCCCTGATTCCCTGATTCACCTCTCTCGAACTTCTTGCCGCGGGCCGCAGCGTCCGAGTTGCTGCCGGCCCGTAATGACAGTACGAATGTTACTGGACGCTCACCTCTCTTGTATATAATGTAGAATAAATCCTCCCAAGTTTGGGTTTTCATCCTGGAGTCCGTCCTCCAACCCCCACATCTGGTTGGCAGCGGTAGGATCGCCTCCGAATGCATCAGCTGGTGGCAGCGCTACGGATAAACCTTCGTCGAGAGAGATCCTAAGGAACCGGGAAGAGCGAAGAAGAGAGAGCCTTCGTCGAAAGAGGTCCGAAGAAACTGGGAGTAGCGAAGAAGGAGCGAGCCTTCGACCCAGGGAGTCCGGAGGAACCGGGAACAGCGGACGAATGAACCGGATGGCAGGGTGCTGTAACCGTAAGTGAGCGCGTGGTTTTTTTCCTTATGATTCGCCAGACTCAAAGGTTGTGTGTTCAATTTTGATAGTTCTGGGAATCGGGAATTTGTTGCATTGTGTGTTTGCACAAATTAATTAAGGAAAACAGTTTTAACCACCTGTCGGGGCAGCTGCCATGGATCTAAGAAGATTGACGAGGTTAGACTTGTTGTTGGTGTGCGACGATTTGGGAGTTGAGGCGGACGAACGGATGGAAACGCCAGCTATCATAAAGGCGATTAACGATAGTGGCAATGATGACAAAAGCATTGCGCTTGCTTGGGAGGTGATACAGGAGCCACGGGAGCGAGAGCGTCGTGTACGTTTGCGAGTGCGTCGTGAACTTAGGAGTAAGCATAAGAGTGAAGAACGCGAGAATGAACGGAAGCAGGAGCTTCAAGAACTTGCTCTTAGGTGTCAGCGTCACGGACGTGAGAATGAACGCGAACGTGAGCGAGAGGAAAAGTATGCGAGAGAGAAGGCAGCACTGATCAAAGAGATCAAAAAGTATTGTGATCAGCTATTGGCACAGAGACAACGGCTGTCTGAGAATTCTGTAGGTAGTACAGAGCGAAAGAATGAGGCAGCATCGAGCGGATTTTCGCCAGAAGCCGACGAAAAGAGTAGTGCCTGTGAGATTGGCTGCCGATTGATAAGTGAAGGGAAAAGGCTAGCTGCTAACGATGCCTTAGTGGCAACAGAGGCCGTTGAAGGCCGCAAGGAGAGCGACGAGGTGCTGTGCCAACAGATGACTGTAGAGACAGCTAGGCCAGCTGCGAACAAACTGGCACAGTCACCGCGTGTGTGCGTCGCTGGTAATGTTAGCGAGGTTGCTAGCGAAGAAAAGGGTACTGTTGACGCGACAGACGCGAGCACCCATGTCAGGTCAGATCTGCGTGCAGAAGTGAAGTGCGAACTGAGCGATGCAGTTGAGAGTAGTTCTCGGGATGGCGAGCTCCGTAGTTCACGAGAGAACAACTGCATTGTTCAGGGATCGGTGCGGCTCTCCGCCAGTCTAGATAGCCTAGAGAGGGATGGTTTAGTTATTAATCACTCGGACTGTGCGCGTGAGACAGCGATCGATACCGACGGGCTGTGTGCCGATTCACAGCGTGAGCTGGGCAATGTAGTAGAGGGCAGTTCGAAAGAGTGCGAGTTGTCTAACTCGAGTAAAGCCTGCTGCATTGTGCCAGAGTCGGTTGGGCTGTCCGCCAGTCGAGGCAGAGAGAGTGTTGATTTAAGTGAGAATCACTCAGACTGTGCGGGTAAGAGACCGATCCGGGCCGACGAAATGTGTACCGGCCAGCACGAGGCACGAGGCGACATGAAAGCGAGTGCAAAGAGAAAGCGCCGTAAAAAGAAGCGCGGTAAAGACCGAAAGTCGGTAAATAATGTAGCGCCGCCAAAAATGGCGAGAAACCCAAATGGGCAGGGCGCGAGAAGAAAGGTGCGGTCGTCACTGACGATGTTGACGCATCCTAAACGTTCGAGCCACAGGTCAAAGGGGGACCGCGAAAAATGTTCTGCACGGACGCGGACAAAGGGCACGAGGCAGTTAAGCTCCTCGTCGTTCCGTAGTTCTTTTCACAGCTCAGCGTGCAGTTCGAAGAAACGCAAGGTGGCAGGACGAGACCAGGTGGGGAGTGGCGACGCGGTCAATCGAGTTTGTGTTGAAAGCGGGGCGCGAGGACGCAAATTGGCAGGAGACCGTAACGTCTTGGGGGAGCTGATAGTGAATCAACCCTTTTGTTGTCTCTCGGCAGCCAGAGTAGTTTTCAAGCCGCGACCAGCTCGGGGACGGCTCAGAGTATGAGTCAGACATAAGCGTTTGGAAAGGGATGCCAGGAGCGCTTCCGTAGAAATAAAGTGTGTTGTTTTTTATTTTTGAACATCGGAAAGTTTTCGCGAATTGAGGCTAGGATTTCTTTCAATGTGTAAGGTTTGAGCTTTGTTTGTTTTCGTTTGAGAAGCTCGAGATTTGAAAAATGTGTTTTAAGTAAACCTGTAGTCTCGCGAGATGCTCATTAATAAGTAAATAGGATTTTTTTTGTGTGTGTGAGTAACCTGAAGGTCAAAGTTATCGTCGAAAGGCCTATGGTAACGCGCGTGTGATTTAGTTAACCTTTTTTTTTTATAAGCGTTTTTTATTTTCTAGGGTTAACCGCGTAGTTTTCAGTGAGTGCATGATTTGCACTGAGAAGCGTTCTTAGTTCCATTAGCGCGTGTCCTGTGTGGACGGAAGGAAGCAGACTTTATGACTGGGTTGCTAGTGTGTGTGGAGGGCAGCCGTATTCTGACTTCTTTAGTGAGCGTGCGTGGAAAGAGTTAGTAGAAGACGCATTAGTTTAAGGGTTCTGCGGAGTGTGTAAGTCCCGCAAGTTTAATTGTCCGTTTATGTCACGTGTCCTGTAGGACTTTCAGGAAAGAAACGTGAGTAAGCGTAAATGAAAAGTTTGCCTACAACGCAAGTACGCGTTTTGTTTAGTGACCACAACGCTAGCGCGCTTGTGACTACGTACTTGTGAGGTTGACCAGATTGTTCAGTGGCACCAATACGTGCGATAAGTACGCCACTGCGATAGATTGGAAACATGCTGTTCGTGTAGTTAGGCCACTTAAGTTATGTTCGGCTGTTTTCATTTGTTGTTTGCATCGTCAACGACCCTTTTGTTTTGCAACAACAATAGTACTCTGGTCTTGTCGGCATTCGAGGAGAAATTGATGGCTGTTTGGAAGGGTGGTTACAACTGTTTTGTCAAAATTGGGGAACTAAAAGATCAGGGTTGATTTTGACTCAGTAATAGCCTGGCGAGTCAGGGGTGAAGAGCCTGCGCTTACGCGTGGTGCAGCGCTGTGTTGTTTGGTTTGTTTGACGTATGTTCTCCAGGGCCCAGGATCCCGAGGGTTGTCAAACGAGGCTCGACCCCAGTACCCTGCAGCTTCTTTCAGCGTTCCTCATGACCAGCGAATTGAGTTCACCGGCCATTCAGAACAACCGGGGCGAGGACGAGCTGTTAGATATGGAGCTGTTTCCTGCGATTACTTCGAGTTCCCCAAACCACTTCGAATCGCAGCACAGCTAATTGAGGAATGCCGAAGCAGGAAAGCACATTCCAGAGGAGCGGCCGAGCAAACAAGTTTAAGGCAACAAGTTCACGTGCCAACAAGTTCGTGCGCCGCCGGGATTAGCAGGTGGGCCTCGGACAATGGAGCATGAGCAGCCCTCCCCTTCTCCGCGTTAGAAGTGCATTGCCAGTCTGCGAGGCAAGACCGGAGAGAGCCGCCAGGTGTGACACCGCGACACGGGCGCCTACCATTGGCTGAAAGTGGCGTCATCGGAGTGGACTCTCCCATTGGTCAAACATGACGTGACTTACAGTGCTCGAAGGGTTTATAAGAAGCCTTCCAGAGAGACCTGAGCATTCTGGAAGATGCCCTGATTCCCTGATTCACCTCTCTCGAACTTCTTGCCGCGGGCCGCAGCGTCCGAGTTGCTGCCGGCCCGTAATGACAGTACGAATGTTACTGGACGCTCACCTCTCTTGTATATAATGTAGAATAAATCCTCCCAAGTTTGGGTTTTCATCCCGACGTCCCGTCCTCCAACCCCTACAAGGCATTGGTCAATTTGCACAAAGATTGCAGTTTATCGACAGCGGGCAAAACCACTTTAAGATTGGCCCGCTGGCCAATCCTTTTCAGTCGATTTGATATGAAGTTAGTTATATGGAGATAGAAGTTCCGGGGCTGTCCTCCCCCATTGCAAAACCCAGTATCCAGTACTATGCCGGATTATAGGCCCAGTGTCACGCGCTGGATGCTGAGGCACTGGGCAGGCGCCGCGTAATGAGAGGCGCTGGGCACTGGTGCGAAAAACAATTCTAGCGCGTTAAATACGCCGTGCCTTGCCACCGTATATATAGTTTTTTGAATACAGAAAACGAAGTAAAGCGTTTTAGTGCAATAATAAAAAAGAAAGACCCTTCGAACACGATTCGATCGTCGTACCTACAGATCTCAAGCTTGGTACTTCACCACTACGCCACTCGAGCAGATGGACCATTGCTGCATAATCTAGAAACAGTTTAATTTCACAGAGATACGTCTCGCACAGACATGGTAGATGCGCTATCGCCCAGCAACCTACGCCTGTACCAGAAAGAAAAAGTTGCTGTTCGTATTCAGTGGTGTGCTTGGAAGTACTAGAACATTGATTTTCGTTTGCGATTGGTATTTTAACTTCAAAATAAGTCCTAAATGAACCACCGACTAGGGACGCTGTATGGGCTGTTAGTGCCAATTTCGATAGCCGTTTCTTGTTCTTCACGCAAGGGATACGCAACGTTTTCTTAGTTCAGTGATGCGTTTCAGTCGGCACGTCTGTGTAGACATATATCTTCATCAGTGATGCGTAGGCTAGTGCTGGCAGCCTTCGGCGACGACACATATACCCGTGTTTATGACGCGTCACATCGGCTCTCATCGCTTCTTGTGGCTGACACTGTAGACACGAAAAAATGGTTTGTTTATGAAGACCGATGCGAAATCTGAACTGTAGAGTGATCTATCCTTGTTAGACTTGTTGATTCCAGAGCCCAGACGCGCCGATAGCGTGCAGACGGACTCGGCGGATACGCTATGTCTAAGCTTAGGTGGGGACCGATTTCGGCGCGTGTCGCCGGCGAAAGCTAAAATGAGTGTATTTGAGCCTCTGAACCTTCTTTAAGTACACTAGGGAAAGGGGAAGCGCCCAAATCGCCTCAGCCTTCTTATCGATGCGGTAATATCAACTCGGGGTCCGTTCCAGCGCGTCTGAGCGACTTTTGGATTTCGTGTCGACTCCACAACACTGCGACAACGGCGACAACTCCTAGTCGCAGGTTACATAAAAACTACTAAGAGACGCGGCGTCCTCGATGTTTGCGTGGTTTCGTTCAAGAACTTCGCTATCCGCCCAGTCAAGATGGAAAATGCAAAAAAAAAAAACGAAAGTGATGTTCAGTGTCAAACGTGCATGCATAAACAAGGCAACTCCCGCACCTTTATTCCAAGCTGCGACACGAAATAGATTTTTATGACCCAAAGATATAGCGCTATTTATGACAAGAGACTATAGTATCAAGCGATGAAGTTGTATAAAGCATTGAATATTCAGCAGCGCTTCTCCTAGCGCACTGTAACCATCGCGGCACAAACACAACCGGCGCAGTTTCCAGTGCGAGCCAGCGAACTGTAGCGAGAACCAGCGCCTGTACGGCACAAACCAGTGCGCCCAGCGTCATGGCCGTGGAACCAGCGTCTCGTCCAGTGTGACCCAGCTCTTATCCAGCGTTCTCACTGGTGTCCCAGTGACTCCCAGCGAGCGCCAGCGTCCCCAGTGCGATACAGAGTAAAAAAATACGCGCTGGTTCCATACTGGAAGGCCCTGGAAGGCAAACAGCGACAGTGCTTCGTGAAATGTGACGATCATTACAAATGAGCAGTTGTATGCGACGAAAGAAAGAAAATGAGTGAAATAATGCTCAATCGAATTGTCACTCGGTCACGCGAAGGGTTATAACCTCTAATTAAAACGAGAAACTAACAAGAAAGGGGACCATGAAGGCAGAGGTGAAAAGAACAAAAGAAACTTCGAGAAAGAACTGAAACGGAGGAAAAAAAATAAGCCAAAGACGATCTCGTTTGCCGTTTCCTGACAGAGTGCACCATAAAAATGCTGTCGGTGTTACTGCCTCCAACTTTCGGCCCGAAGCCGCTCCCATCTTTCGCAATTTTTTTTCGGTGGGCCTTTCCGAAACAGAATAACAGAAAAAAAAAGAAAGAAAACAAGATACGGACATAGAAACAGACGCTCAGCCCCTATAGCTGACCACGCAACGACTCGCTGTGCCGTTCTGCAACGAGTCTCCTTCACAACTTGAAACGGTCAGCACAGCAATCGAGACCCAGACGCGCTAGCAAAATACAGCAACTTCCCAGACGCGTCTCCTCCAGCGGGACGATCACACAGGAAACGGTACACTGTAAGTATAGATATATATAGCATAATCTTATTGTAACGCCCCCCTTACCCAATGCCTCATACGAGGCCTGTAAGGACATTGTTAAATAAAAATAAATAAATAAAATATATCTCGCGTTAAGTGCATGCCTGTGTCGCAAACGTCGCTCGCGTGTCATCGGCAACACGTCGCGCGCGGCGAAACGGCGTCACCGAAGTTGTGACGTAAGAACCGAGCGCCTCATTGTTGCGAGCCTTGCGCAAGACTGTCGCTTCGTTACGAGGGCTAGACTCGGAGAGATGACATAATAGAGTCGACGGCGTTCATAAGCGGCGCCTATTTAGGCCCGCGTTGCGGGAGGAACGCCACCAGCGGCAGTGCTTTCAAAAAGGAGACGCGCGCTGCATGCCAGCGATTCCGCTGATTTCACAACTGCGGTGTCACCGCTTCTTCTGACAGCCTCCAGAACGGTTGTCAGTATAGTTGTGCAGCTATTTCTTGTTTTGTTTTTTTTTTCTGTCGGTCTGAATGGGCAGCTGTGGTGCATGAAACGTTTGCTCTGTCGAGTGACGTTTTCGTCGCCGTCCTGATTTCTTCTTGCTCTCTCTTTTTTTTAGAGCGCAGCTGCTAGGCGCCCGTTCATGCTCCCGTTCATGCGCCCGTTCAACCAAGGACCCGAGCAGAGCGCAAGATGAAAGCGATTATTATTAGTCTATTAGACTGCTAACCAACTCGCCCAAAACGTAACGCTGATGAAAGCGAAGGCGTCTCCCGCTGCGCTCCGCAGCGGGAGACGAAAGACGCGAGGAGGAAAGGGGAGAGGAGGGTGCAGCGGAACCGTGAGGCGGAAAGTGGAGGAGGGTATGGGCGAAAGCGTGAGAAGAGTAGTGCGGCGACGATGGCTACGAGAGGACGCCAGAGTAGTGCGCGTGTTCGAGGGGAGGTCTGTCGGCCACGGCTGCTGTGAATCGCGCCCGCGCGTCCCCCACGCGCTGCCTCTCGCGATCTACAGAATATCGAGGCAGTCGCACCACGCTTCGCTTCATTTGCAACGTGCTGCACGGGACAGATTGTCCGCGCCAGCATATTATATATATATATATATATATATATATATATATATATATATATATATATATATATATATATATATATATATATATATATATATATATAGCGCTGATATTTCGCATTAGGGAGTATCGTAGTCGTCGGTGAATTTTCTGTCATTCACACTTCTCTGCTTTTCCTCAGTAAAGTACTCCTCTATCTCCCCATAGCAGCATGTACCGGATACTTCAGCGACGACTGTCTCTAATATCAATAATAATAATGGTGGTAGTAGTAGTAGTAGTAGTAGTAGTAGTAGTAGTAGTAGCAGTAGTAGTAGTAGTAGTAGTAGTAGTAGTAGTAGTAGTAGTAGTAGTAGTAGTAGTAGGACATTCGAGGCACAATTATACCTTTCCTAGCACAAGATTCGCAACAACGGCGGACAAAGGAAATCCTCCCAGTTGGATCCTTTATATCAATTGATTTATTAATGCGAAAGCATCATTTGGCTCACGAACCAGAAAATCCGGCGGCGTGGCCGCAGATGGCACAAAAGGTCACGGGGTCAGAAAGACGCGCTCGTGCCACTCACTAATCACGCGTTCGTGGGCTTCTTCGACGGCTGTCTCCGATGGCGCACATCATGCCAGCGTTCCCGTACTGTCCCTTCTCCTGCTAAGGCGCTGACCGCACTGGCCACTGTCAGTCCGTGCAGTGGTTTGGATGAGTTCTGCCATGCGCTCCAATGGAAGAACCTTCGGCGGACATGGTACAAAAAGTCACGTGGTCGCACAGACCAACCACGCCGGTGGTCGGTCTATATATAGCGCCGCACGTCGCGGCGCTGCCAGTCGGCGCGGTGATTTCTAAAAAAAATTCTGGGGTTTTACGTGCCAAAACCACTTACTGATTATGAGGCACGCCGTAGTGGGGGACTCCGGAAATTTCGACCACCTGGGGTTCTTTAACGTGCACCTAAATCTAAGTACACGGGTGTCTCGCATTTCGCCCCCATCGAAATGCGGCCGCCGTGGCCGGGATTCGATCCCGCGACCTCGTGCTCAGCAGCCCAAGCGGTGATTTCTGTCGTGCGCTCCTGTGGACGAACCCTTTGACTTCTCGGTCAACAGATGCGCCCGGCTCCTTTGGACTTTCGCGCGAGTACGTGAACGACGTCGGGGCACGTGATGCAAGAAACGATACAACGCAACGCGTAAACAAAAAAAAATTAAATTACGGGGTTTTACGTGCCAAAACCACTTTCCGATTACGAGGCACGCCGTAGTGGAAGACTCCGGAAATTTCGACCACCTGGGGTTCTTTAGCGTGCACCTAAATCTAAGTACACGGGCGTTTTCGCGTTTCGCCTCCATCGAGAATGCGGCCGCCGTGGCCGGGATTCGGTCGCGAGACCTCGTGCTCAGCAGCCCAACACCATAGCCGCTGAGCGACCACGGCGGGTCGTAAACAGTACCATTGCGTTTTGTAAAACGAGTCGTCACCGAGAAGACGTCGCAATGATTCATCCACGTAGGGATAGCTAAACCTAATTCCCTGTTTACAGAAACGCTGTGTATCGGCAGAATTCCGCATTCCAGCGGAAACGTTACCTGATGCACATAGTCAACAGGCGCATTGAAAACAATACCGTTGCGTTACGTAATACGAATCGTCATCGAGAAGACGGGTAGAATCCCGCATTGCAGCGGAAACGCTATATAAGTACCGAGGCATACACTGCTAATGGAGCCAATTGTTACTCATAGCTAACACACAGTATCTTGAAAGGCCCGATAAGTTGCTCTGGTTAGTCTGCATATTTCGTCTTCATATCTGATTTGCATTATAAACAACATTAACGTAAAAATTTTCAGAAAATATTTTTAAGGAGTCCTTCATATTGTTTAAACTAACAACTCCACAAAGAAGGCAAATATGTCTGCAGCTATTTGTTTCGACGGAAAACGTCTATCAATATGGTCAGCCTAGGGGTTACCTAGCTAATACCGCATGTAAAGAAAACGCAACGCCCTGGTAATACTTAGGGAGCCTATATATGTACGTTTACATGCATGTCTTATTGGCTTCCTGTTGACACGTATACACGCGTACACGCGTAAACAATGTGAGGGAGGGATCGTTCAGGGCTTAAAATCAATTCTTGCAACAAGAAAAGAAGAAAAAAAAAACAAGAAAGAACACAAGGAATACAGGAAAGGTCCGGAGAACACGAGAAGAAGAGATATATACAGTAAGCGAAAAATCCTTACAGTAGACGGAAATTGTAAGGTGAGAATAGGATAATCATGCAGTAGCAAACGTAATAAATATAACGCAGCCAATAAATAGATAAAATTCGCTGCACGTGATTTGTGCTCAATGCGCGGTGCACGTATGTTTAGTGTGGTTCACGAAAGATAATCACTTAGCTTTGCACGAGATGTTTAGCGGTTATGGCATGAGTATTAACATGATTAACCAAGATTTTACAATTGCCTTTTTCCTTTTTTATCAACATTAGGCCGCCAGTGCCCATTGTACTTCTCTATGTAACGTCGAGCTCATAGGAGATCGGCTTTAAATGTTAATCGAAGGCACCCTTAATTAAACCACGCTGGCACGAAGAGTTGCGATTTAATTTCAACGTGATCCTGAAACCAAGCTCGTCAGGAACGCACGTGACCACGCCGTAAAGTTACGCCCCATGTCACAAGCCGTAGAACGAAAGCAAGAAAAGCATGCGGCGTCTATATGCCATTGGAAAAAAAAAGGAGAAAAAAAATGGCTGTGGCTTAGCTAAGGTTAAGCCCTGGATGCGAAGCATACTAGCCTTTATTTTAGTTGTTGAACCACTGTTTAGCCTGGTGAACTGCTGTTGCTTGGCTATATTTGGTTCGGCTAGACGAAGAAACAACTCATGCGTTACTCTGCTTCGCCTTCAAGAGTGGAACGCGACAGCGTTCCCGTCGACCCGCCAAGGGGTGTAAGACAATGGGCTACGGCGCAGCGACTACGCGCCCCGCATTGGACGCGGTGAGCGTCGAGCAACGCAGCGTTCGGCGCGGCAACGAAATGTGCGCCTGAGCGAGCGACGCACGCCTGAGCCTTAGAAACAGCTCGTTTCTAAGGCAACACCGCATTCACTAGAGGCGCTTTTGTACCGCTTTGAAGCATCGTACTCGTGGCTCAGTGGTAGCGTCTCCGTCTCACACTCCCGAGACCCTGGTTCGATTCCCACCCAGCCCATCTTGCAAGAGTTGAGCGAAAGCCACCTAGAAACAAGCGCAGCTGCTTATATACCCCCGCGACGCCGCGAGCGACGGCGCGAGTTGGAGCCCCGTTTCTCCTCTGTCGTGACGTCACGGTGTCACATGGTATGGCATGGGTCAAAGGTCATTGAAGGCGACACCGCCGCGCCTGAGGAGCTGGGTTGAGCTCTCGTAATATGCTTCGCATGAAACGGGTCTTCGATGCACCGCGATGTGAACCAGCCGTCGACCAGCACCGATGATCGTTAGCTCAGGTTCCCGTTTTTCGGCTGCTAAAGCAATAAGCATGGGCGGCCCGCCAGCCGAGATTGCCTCGCGTATATAAGCTTGGCCCCGCGGTATGTCACGTGTCCCTCACGTCGCCACGTGACGCAAATTTATTTCCTTCAACGGCAAAACAAAAACAAAACTACTAAAATGTGTTTCGTATACACCACGAGCGAGAAGAACGCCATTTATACAAACGATCGGCGAAAACCGCAATGGGGCACAGTCTCAACTCCCGACGCGATGACTCCTCGCAGGCTTTGATTAGCATCTCGAAGCAGTGAGAACTGTACAGCTGTCATCGTCCTATCACACCTTTAATGAAAGTTTACGCTACTGGTCGCCTGCCGATGTACCTTGACTTGATGTGAAGATAACGTTCAACGACAGCGCAGTCTATTGTGAGAAATGTGGCTGCCGCATATCAGCGTGGAAAATGTCTGTTTGTCATTTAGTGAAGCGAAATAACGATTTTAAGACAGAAATATTGCAGCTAAGACTATTTTTTTCTTTCACAATTTCACTACGCTTGCTTCTTTGGCTCAGAAATACCTGTTGACCTGTCGCGGATGGTCGATGTCAAATGCTGCCACCTTGCTCTTAATAAGAGCATGAACGCACACGCGCAAGCTTGACACGTACGCTCGCACTCAATCGCTCGCTGGCTCACTCACTCACTCACTCACTCACTCACTCACTCACTCACTCACTCACTCACTCACTCACTCACTCACTCACTCACTCACTCACTCACTCACTCACTCACTCACTCACTCACTCACTCGCTCACTCACTCACTCACTCACTCACTCACTCACTCACTCACTCACTCACTCACTCACTCACTCACTCACTCACTCACTCACTCACTCACTCACTCACTCACTCACTAAACAGGCACACCGCGAGTCGCAGAATGTTGCACCCAACACACGCAGAGGCACACGCTAACTACACCACCCGCAAACGAACACGCAAACGTGTTGCAGATAGCCCAACTTCATTGAATAAGCTCATATGAATGCTTCTTGAGTATCTTGTTCCCTCAATTTATAATGGCCGCCAGAGCATCCTGTGGCTGTCATTGGTCGAGGCGGCGGAAAAAAGAGGCGGGCGCAAAAAGCTAAGTCGGACGCTTGTCGCGGTGCGCGCCTCTACAACGAAATGACCGGTATAACGAAGGATCCCTTAGGTTCCGGACGAATTCTTATCTGTCGCACGTAGTATGAACGCCTCTTAGGCAAAGACCACTATGGCGCATTTGCGTTTACGAAATGAAGGAATTTAGGCATCCTCGATGACTCATTATTTGTTGTTTTGCACTGAACGCACGTGTAGAGGCGCCGCAGCTGCCTTCCACAGCCGTCCCTGAGTTCTTGCACGCACAGGGGGCGCGGGTCGACACGATAATAAGGACCGCGCAGTGAGGTCTGGACACGACAGCAGGGATGGATATTTCGATGGGGGCGAAATGCGAAAACGCCTGTGTACTTAGATTTAGGTGCACGTTCAAGAACCCCAGGTGGTACAAATTTCCGGAGTCCGCTGATACCCCGGGTCTAATAATCAGATCGTAGTTTTGTCACGTAAAACCCCATAATTTAATTTAATTTAATTTACCTTAATTTAATTTAATTTAATTTAATTTAATGGATGGATGGATGGATGGATGGATGGATGGATGGATGGATGGATGGATGGATGGATGGATGGATGGATGGATGGATGGATGGATGAATGGATGGGTGGGGGGTGGGTGGGTGGGTGGGTGGGTGGATAGATGGATGGTATGAGCGTTCTCTTTGAAACGGGACCATGGGTTGCGCCACCTACCTCTCTTTCTTATTTTGCCTAATGTCTTACCTATCCTTTTTTTAACAGGCGAAAATTTGCCAGCGTCAATCCTTCTGAACCGTTATTGGGAACTTTGCTTTTGTACGCCTCCGTTGTTTGTGATCTCCATACTTTTCGGCCACCAAACCTCCAATCGTCTTTTACTAATCCCTACAGGGCTCAGCCTGGTTACAACCTCCCTGCATTTTCCTTATGGCTTCACTCTCTCCCTGTTGCGGACATGTTCACTTTTCCCCTGCTATCCCTGAACCAAAGGGCTTCAAGGAGGCCAGCGCAGCCTAAACTGAAAGCTCATAACCCCCATACAGTTCCACTCGGAGAGAAGAAAACAAACAAACAAAAAGCCCGGCGGAGCGAACGGCCGTACATTTTGACACAGTACTCGAGCTGTTCTAGTAAATTGCCGTTATAAAACATTACCAGAAAGCCACTCTTTGCGCGAGAAAAAGCAGTTTGGTACATAAGCAAACCTCGGGGAGGTGTGACCAGTCAAGCTGCCGTTATACAGCTTTTATCCTGCCATCCCCACCTCTTGTATACATGAGTGTACTTATGTAGTAAAATAAACTTCAACTTCAAGAAAAGATAAAAAAGGACAACGGCGGGTGACGACAGCGCTTTAGGACAATGGGACTACGGGAAGACAACATGGCCGCTGATTATCGAGTGTTTGGTTTATTCGAGGAACAGAAATGTGTACGAAAAAAAAGGCGGGAGACAAGAAAGATAACTGATGCCGCAAAACAACGATTATAATAATGAACACGGACGACTTCATGTCCCTTGAAAAAAAAAATCACGATACTCAAGTGCGTCTCAACAGACGTTGAGTTAAGGACAACAGAAAGTAAATAGAAGCAAGGGGAGGTGTGACCAGTCAAGCTGCCGTTATACAGCTTTTATCCTGCCATCCCCACCTCTTGTATACATGAGTGTACTTATGTGGTAAAATAAACTTCAACTTCAAGAAAAGATAAAAAAGGACAACGGCGGGTGACGACAGCGCTTTAGGACAATAGGACTACGGGAAGACATCATGGCCGCTGATTATCGAGTGTTTGGTTTATTCGAGGAACAGAAATGTGTACGAAAAAAAAGGCGGGAGACAAGAAAGATAACTGATGCCGCAAAGCAACGATTATAATAATGAACACGGACGACTTCATGTCCCTTGAAAAAAAAAATCACGATACTCAAGTGCGTCTCAACAGACGTTGAGTTAAGGACAACAGAAAGTAAATAGAAGCACAACGGAATCTCAATAACGACTTTATATGCTGGCATTCCGGGGCTACCGCGGGTGCCGCGGAGGCTTTGTCGCACGGGCCGCTTTTACGTGAAAGGGTTGCAATCACGTCAGGTACACGTTATATAGTTGCGCCTGGCCAACGCAATCCAGACCGGAATTGCGCCGCCTCGCGCAAGGCACCGGCGAGACTGTCGCGTAACCCCCGGAGACCCGAGCGGCAGTTGGCTCCGAGGATTTAGGTTATAAGTGTACCACCCCCTTGCTCGGCTCCCGCGTTTCTCCACTTCCTGCTCCGGCGGCGAAACAAATTTCCGGCCTATGTGGCTCGGCCGCCAATCGTCCGAGAGAACTGTTCCCGCCACCGGTCGGTGCCTGTACAAAACTCGCCTGCCGGCGCAGTCAGGTACGTGTGTATACGGAGGGGGGCGCCTTGACTCTGACGCCAGCGCTTTGCCCGCGGTGGTTGGACTCGGATGGTGCAATGGCCGTTGATATGTATACGCACGTTCGGCGAAGCTTCGACGGACAGGCCACCACGCATCGCCGTGCGCCGTTTACAACGAATCGAATGAAATATGCAGAGTGTGTTAGACATATGGAAAGTGGAGAGGTTTGCCAGAGGAGCGTGTTTCTGGAGTACTGCTCCACACTGGGGGTGGCGTGTAGACAGAATTAAAGAGACATTAGAGCGAAAAAGAAAAACGATTTCGCCACCTGCATTTGTAAATTAACCTCTCTGCAATACCGAAAAAAGGGAACGCCACTCTCACCGCAATAACGCCCTTGGTAAGCCAGAAGAGGGCGCTAAATGTAAAGACGGGTGGCGACGCCGTCTTGAAGTTCCCGCACCGGCTCGCCCGTGACGTCATGGATTTTTGATGGCGTCTGCTATAGGCCCTAGTTAATTCTTTATGTGTGAAAAATTAACCACGTTGTGTTCTAAAGGAGCCATGGACTCAATAATGGGAAGTCTCGGGAATGTCTGCTGAACCCAATGCGGTCTGAATGCGAAGAAAAAGAAATACTTTGATATCAGTGACGCCACACTGACGTACCGGCGTTGCAGTTGCGGCGCAAAATTAGAAATAAAAAAGAAATTGAACTTTGACTTAAACTTTCTCTTCTAATAATCAGTCTATTATCGCGAATAAATTAACGACAGTAGAGTTCTCAAACAATACTTTATCAGTCTGAATTAAATGATTTACTGTTTCGCTGTAGTGAGGCCACTCGCTCGAGTAAATTTGAATCTGCACGCTGTTTTATTTTTGGTATTTGTGCGCGTGAGAGCAAGGACTTCTGCAGCGCTCACGCCGACTGTTTATGTTATGACTGCCATTTAAGAAAGAAAAAATAAGAGCATATTCAAGGCGAATTTGGGCTTCTGTTCTAGCGAACTTGAAAGGTGATAATAATGTTTCTGCTCCCCCCCCCCTCCTTTCTACAGCTTCTTAGGTCAACATAGCCGGCTTACTTCGGGCAAAAAACTGCTGTCTTCACTTGTTGCCACTGTCTTTGTTGCTTCTGGCCGTTAGAGTTGTCCCATCTCTAATGGTCAAAAGCAACTGGCCAACATGTGGACGCTTATACTTACAAAACTATCGGCGACTATGGAGCCAAAGATGCGGAACAACGCTGCTACGTCCCCTACCTTTACAATACAACGCCATGCTACAACACCACAGATTGAACAGACGACAATATCCACCTCCACACAAGACCCTCTCACGTGAAGATGCCATAACATGGCGACAATTACAAACCAATACATACCCCCATTTAAGCAAACTACACGCAATACACCATACACTATATTCATACAAATGTCTCCTTTGTAACGATTACACCTCCCTATATCACACCACATGGGCGTGCCCCAACGTGAAGGCCGCCCCGCAAATACCCAACCCCACACCCGAGCAGTGGGAGGCCGTGCTGACTAGTTCGGACCCTCGTAACCAGCAGCAACTGGTGCGGCGTGCACGGGAGACAGCAAGAGCCGCAGGAGCCCTGGACTAAGGGCGCCTCCCGCACAAGTAGATACACACCTGCTTGTGCTTCCTTTTTTTTAAATAAGTGTTTTCCTCCTCCTCCTCATCCTCGTCCTCCACAACGCTCGTGAGGGGTCGGGAGCTCGGTTTTAGCACCTCGCTTGTGCCTCCCGAACCGCCTCACGGAAAATTACGGCACGCAAGTGACCATAATTGGGTTAACTAGGATTTTACGTGCGCGTGACCACTTCTCTCTCTCTCTCTCTCTCTCCATATGGTCCAGAACACTGACGGAGAAGCAACAAAAGAATGGACAAGGCGGCCCCCGCCTAAAACCTTGTCACTCACGTCATGCCGTTTGCGCAACCTCCGGAAAGTCGAGGGAGAGGCTTGGGGTTGCACTTGAGTGAGAAATGCCGTGTACGCGAAAGGTTATCGTTGGAAAGCAGAGCCCTGTGTAAAAACCGACTTAGATTTCTTTTTTTTTTGTGAGCGAATTTTTTTTTCGGCATGCGACTCTACGAAAAACCCAAACGGGACGCGGGGATGTCGATCGCTTTCCTCAATGATCGATCACAGAAGTCGATCACAGTAACTGCAGCAAATAAGCGAGCACGCTGAAACGTCGCCGTACCATAAGGACACCGCGAAGTCGTCTCTGCGTCGCTCAGCTCACGTATATACTGACTGCGATGAACACTCGTTTTCCAACCCCGCGGCGAGGGCCGCGGTTCCCGACTCCTGGCGCTAGAGCCCGCAGGACGCTCCGAATTTGGCAGATTGTCGATTGCGGGACTCAGGATTAATATTCGCCGTCTAGAATTTCTTTTTAATTCGCTCCAAGATCTAAAGATACGCCAGGGGAGTTTCATTCATATTTTATTATTATTATTATTATTATTATTATTATTATTATTATTATTATTATTATTATTATTATTATTATTATTATTATTATTATTAGCTTTTTGCATTCCCTTCCAATCGAGAAAGCGGCCGCCGCAGTCACGGGAATCAGACCCGCGACCTCTTTGTTGCGCGAGCAGAACGCCACAGAATCGACTGAGCCACCGCGGCGCGGGCCACTTACGTAACAGACCGCAAACTTCAGCGAAATATGCAAATGAAACAGCTCACGCTACGTTTCGATATGCGTTCGTGCGTGCGTGCTTTGTCGCTATATTTGCACACTGTACACACACACGCACAACAGGACAACGCGTCCAGGCGTGCGTTGGGCGAGCGCAGCTCCTGATGGCGTCCACTTAGTGGCCACGTACGTACGTGGCAGCAGCCAACAAGAACGCGTAAGTGTATACACCTGCCGCATGCACGTATACTACGCGCGTCCGTGTCCCCTCCCCCTATGTCCATAGTCCTTCCCGTCTGGCGTGCGTAAATCGCGCGACAGAAGTGGCGGTTGTCGTGACTGATGCGTCCGCGCTCGAGGGATCGATTGATTTTCGCGCGAAATCTGACGCGGGCGACGAGCTATGGGGCCGCCGTCGGTGGCGTGAGAACCGCGAATGAGTGGCCGCCGGCACGCGTCGCCAGCGTGAGGCGGCGACAGTCCGTGCGTCAACTGAGCTGTCACGCTATGGGACCAGTGTGCGTGCATGTGTGTGTGTCCGGTGCCCTGCTGTCGTTACTCGAATATTAGTGTCTGTGCGTGTGTGTTTGTGCTCGTGCGCCTTCTTGTACGTGCTAGTGTACTTGCAAGGTTGTATGTATGTATGTATGTATGTATGTATGTATGTATGTATGTATGTATGTATGTATGTATGTATGTATGTATGTATGTATGTATGTATGTATGTATGTATGTATGTATGTATGTATGTATGTATGTATAGTGAGCGCATATTGGGGTGTGCGTGCGTGTGTGCATGCTTGTGTCGGTGTATGTGTCAGAGAGAGAGAGAGAGGCGTAGGCTAGATGCGACTACTCGGTGGGTATAGAGAGGCACGACAGCTGTGAGCGCTGGTCGGCATAGCCGGACTCCGTTGATCGAGTGCACTTGAGAAAAGCATGGACAAGTGAAATGGATGACGAGCTCTAGTATGGGATGTCGTGCTGCAACGTTCCAGAGTTGAAGGCCTTTCTTTGGAGGTTGGCGGTAAAACGCTGGAGGACTAGAGAATTTAATTAGCCTCGAGCAAGAACACGCACCGCAAAATAAGTCCACGGAAGAAACACCTAAACGTCATTCCCTGTTTATCGAAACATTGTGTATCGGCAAAACTCGGTATTACAGTAGTAACGTTATCGGGGGCAAAGACCCAGGCTGAAACTGCCAGTGGAGCCAATCATATACTGACGGCTAACGTATGATATCTCCAAAGGCCTGCGAACTTGCTCTGGCTAGTGTTCAAATTTCGCTTTCATATCTAGTTTACATTGCTAACAACATTAACGCAATATTTACAGAAAGTATGTTTTTTAAAGATTTCTATAAATTCTTTAAACTAACAACTCCACAAGAAAGACAAATATGCCTGCAGCTATATGTTTCGATAGAAAACGTCTATCAATATGGTGAGCATAGGAGGTTAGCTTGCTAAAACTGCATGTAACGAAAACGCAATAGCCTGGTAATAATTAGGAAGCCTATATCTGTACCTATACATGCATGCCTTATTGATTCGCTAGTAATACCATTGACACGCATACTTCTTTTTTCACCTTAAGGACCCGACGACATTGCATAAAGAAAGGGGGGGAGGGGGAGGCTCGTTCAGTGCTTAAAGTTAATTGTTTCGACAACAAGAAAAAAAAGAAACACAAGAAAGAACACAAGAAATACAGAAAAGATTAGGAGAACAAGATATACAGTAACGTATATCTGCATACGTATATCGAGTTGGGGTGGTTGTGTGTAGATATCGCGCGAGAAACTTACAATGTCGGGAAGCGGCACTACTCCCTCTGTCGCTGTGTGGCGAGCGGTACAGACTCTTGCCAACGTTCAGAGTCCTTTCTTTGGAGGTTGGCGATAAAACGCTGGCGGATGAGTGAACTTCATTAGCCTCGACGAAGCATCGCGAAATGCTGACAACACAGGCAGTCCTTATGTAGCAGCGTTCCGTAAATTTGGCCACGCGGATTCATTTCATTCCTTAATATGCCAGTCACTATTCTTGCAGCCAGCTACTTCACACGTCTTCCCTCTAACGTTCCACGTCATGCAGCATGAATGGAGCGCAGTGCGCTAGCGAGCACCCAGTTGCGTTTCGGACAGCTGGTCGCACAAAAGCAAGGTCGAAGCGGCAATGGTTTCTTATTCCCGCGCTTTCGCTGAGGCAACGTTCGGCGCACCGCCGAAAGCGCCATCTGGCCCCTCTAGGGCAAAGTGCTCCGCGAGAAGGGCCGTCTTATAGCCGCCGACGGATGCATATAGCACCAACGCAACCGAATTATGAGCGTTCGCCGTAGATCGTAAGCAAGTTGCGGGGACGGCGTCTTTACAGTGTCATTTTCTAGAGCGAAAATCGATTCAAGGACTTCGCTCTGCGAGAAGATATGCACCCTTTGGGAAACTCGCCCCACATCAACTGCCACCGAAACTGACGAAGATGACAGGAACAGCAGGTGCGAATTGGGAGCGAAGTGACAATGTTGGAGATGTTACTGCCCGCATACTGCCTCCACTATCGAACAGAAAGCGAACAGAGAGGCCCGTGCAAAACCGTGGAACGCCCGTGCGTGGAGATGGTCAGCGAGTGCAGGTTATGATTGAGTGAGTCAGTATAGGTGAGGGTAGGAACTAATAAGAGTGAGTGAGTGAGTGAGTGAGTGAGTGAGTGAGTGAGTGAGTGAGTGAGTGAGTGAGTGAGTGAGTGAGTGAGTGAGTGAGTGAGTGAGTGAGTGAGTGAGTGAGTGAGTGAGTGAGTGAGTGAGTGAGAAGGCGAGCAGCCGTGCCGCGCAAGAGCGTGGTGCCATTCATTGCGATCCAGCTGGGTCGAGTGTGTTCGCCCGCGCCACAACGACACATTAGCTGATAATGCTGTACGTAGCTTCGAGCAGAGCACCGTCATTACGAAAAAAAAGAAATTGCAATAAAAGAGCAGGAGCTTTCGGACGTTTCGACTCGTACCACCCGACAGTGCTAGTATCAGCTCGAGACGGCCAACGGCGGTAGCCCGCACGGAAACAAGGGCAGCAACACTCCTTTCGCGTTGATTGTCCTTGCTTCGGCCCGTCCGGCTTCTTCCGAGTTGACCCATAGCTAAGAAAGACAACGAAAGAGAGAAAGAAAAAAAGTTATCTTAAGTACAACGTCGCAGTCCCTTTGCGACCTCCACATTGTAGTTCTCTGCGTCCACTATAAATACTTCGGTCGCAACGCTCTGCCGCTCGTCGGGGAGTAATTACAGAGGCCGCCCGAGAGGAGCCAGACATACGCAAAAAAAAATTATCGCATGAAAGCAACCTCCAGCTGCAAAACAACAAAAGGAAAAACACTGCCGTGCCCTGTCCAGGCCCGCACTCATCCGCGGACAGGAGTGCAAGTCTGTGTGGCCTGCCGTACGCGAACACACAGACAGCGGAGGGAAAGGAGAAGGCGGCAGAGGGGGAGGGGCGGGCAGGGTCTGACAGGTGACTGCTGCGGTGGCGTGCTACGACGAAAGGCACACGCACACACACGAACTCGAGGAGACATAGACACACACGCAACAAAACTGAACACGAACAACACACATACAGGAACTCGGGCTCTCTCTCTCTCTCTCTTGTCTCTGACACGTACGCACCCATGCCCGAACTGAACAGACACAAAACATACACACGCGCACAAGCACGAAACTAACAAACACACGCACACAACAGACACACACACGCGTACACTCGCATTCGAGCTTACGACACGCAAGCCCCACACACACATGCAAATATACACGCGCGTGTACACTTGGGCTGTCCACACTCGTCGTCCACGCACCGAGCTATTCTCGGAAAGCCGGCGACGCTTCAGGCTGCGCGCGCCCGAGCCTGCTTTGAGCGAAACACCTTTCGAAGTAAACAAGACACGCGCGTCGCGTTTGTACTTAAAATATGGAACGCGGCCTCTTCGAAGAAAAGCTCTCCTTTCTTTAGCGCCGCGGAACTATGCCGTAGACGCGCACGGACTCCCGACGACACATCTCCGAACGCTGTTTGGGAATCCCCCGGCAACGTTCTCTTTTGACACACGTAGTCGCTTTCTGAGAATTGTTTAGACATAATTGTCCCAGAGAGCAGCGTCATGCATGTCACGCGTACATGTCGGTGTTAGTTTCCTTGCTTGAATTAGCGACTTCCTCGTCATGCTGTCATATCGTACAGATACCACTGCAGATAAACACGCCATGTACCATCCTCTGCAAAATTTTAGGAAGTGGATGGATTTCGCTTAATAAAGGGATCTGAGGTTAACGTGAGGCACCGAGGTCTAACACATACACACGGACGTGTACACTCTTATATACACGCGTTGGCATTTACTGAAAGGACAAAATGGGATTCTGGCGCGACATGCGGTAGGTAACTCGTTGAGAGGGATACCGAGCAACTTCATGACGACGATGACAACGACATCGACGATGACGGCATGGAGATCAAGAATGACCGTGAAAACGACGAAAGCGACAGAAGGAAAGAGAGCGGCAGACGCTACACATACATACATACATACATACATACATACATACATACATACATACATACATACATACATACATACATACATACATACATACATACATACATACATACATACATACATACATACATACATACATACATACATACATACATACATACATACATACATACATACATACATACATACATACATACATACAGAAAGACGAACAGACAGACAGAAAGACGAACAGAAAGACGAACAGACAGACAGACAGACAGACAGACAGACAGACAGACAGACAGACAGACAGACAGACAGACAGACAGACAGACAGACAGACAGACAGACAGACAGACAGACAGACAGACAGACAGACAGACAGACAGACAGACAGATAGATAGATAGATAGATAGATAGATAGATAGATAGATAGATAGATAGATAGATAGATAGATAGATAGATAGATAGATAGATAGATAGATAGATAGATAGATAGATAGATAGATAGATAGATAGATAGATAGATAGATAGATAGATAGATAGATAGATAGATAGATAATGCACACAGGTGCGCATGCACGCACACCACGACAGTGCATACAAACAGAAGGAGAAAAGGGCCATCCTGCCGTAAGCGCAAATAACAGCAGTCCAGTCGCAGTTATGGTTTATTAGAGCACCTCTGCCGTCAGCATTCAGCGATCACCCGTTTCCTGTCTGCGACTGTTGTTCTCTGCCGTCCGGTGCATCGAATTCGATCCACCGTAACGCTTACAACCCAGAATAACGTCCCACTTTTCCCATCTGTGCGATTTCTTTTTTTTTCTCTCGCAATGTTTCGGCGGGAAGAAGATTTGCAGTTGCAAGGAGCAAAAAAAAGAATAAATAAAATAAACGAAAGAAATAAAGTGAAGAAAGAAAAGGCAAATGGATAAAACAGACCTGCGTCCGGGGAGGGCCGTTCAGTCACGAACTAAGAGACGCCGTTGCGAGGGCATTAAGCTAAAGTTGTCCGGCACGCGCCGAGCAATACAAGTGCGTGCGCGCTCGGGGACCAAAACAAGACGAAACGATCGCCCGACCAATGACGTCAAGCGCCTCGTCGTTCGCTTACGGCGGTCGAGAGAAAAAAAAACAAAAAACAACAACAAAAAAACAACAGAACAACCCGTCAACTTCAATAGTCTCCAGACGTACACATTGCACGGTTCTCTCCATTATGTACGGGGCGGTGTCCTTGACGGAGCGATGGCAACAAATATACTGGCGTGCGGCCCTAAATGTAGCACACGTAATGCCTTGAATGTCTAATTATACTGTTCGGTTGGTTCGTGCAATCACTTTGGTCCCGCTGCGTTCGAGCAGCGCTTTGAAGAACTGCGTTTGAGGCACCAAAAAGAGTGAAAGAAAAGAGAAAGAAAGGATCGAGAGTCGTGATGGAAGCCTCGCTACATTTATGAAACTATCTGGGGCTAAATATAGGTGCTTACTACGTCAACTCTGCGCACTACGTCAACGGGGGAAATTATAAATATTCAATGTAAAAAAGAAACACGAACTTAGTACTTCCTCTCTGGAGTACTACTTCAGAGAGGAAGGGCATATAAAAAGTAATTTTGTAGCATATAATCAATACTTAGAGGTTTTACGCACTTAAGCATGACAAAAATTAAAGCTCGTTATCATTCGTTGCACAATGCTCGTAAGTTGCGCAGCCCAAAGGTAAAAAAGTTGACTTGGGCGGAGAACGACGGACAGCTGAGCTAGTTGGTAAGGATTCATTATGCAAAAAAGAGGTGAGGCGTCTTCTTTCTTTTTTTCGCCTCAGTGCTCCCTTCAGTTGATAGTCGGCGTTCGTGTTGTCCACGTCTCTACTCTTGTGGTGTCCTGTCTGCACGCCTCACCTCTTTTTTGCATAATGGCTTGGGCAGTATACGGCTTCAGACGTCGGTGTGCCAGCGAACCTCGCATGACAGTTGGCTAGACCTTTACTTTAAACAAAACAAAACAAAAAATTAAATTCTGGGTTTTCACGTGCCAGAACCACCGTCCGATTATGAGGCACGCCGTATAGGGGGGGGGGGGGGGGGGCTTCGAAGTGATTTCGACCATCTGGGGGTTCTCTAACATGCCCCAAACGCACGGTACACGAGCTTTCTTGCGCTCCGCCTCCCTTTAGAATGCGGCCGCCGCCGCGTCCGGGGTCGCACCCGCGTCCTCGAGCTCAGCGGCGTGACGGCGTAGTCACTGGGCCACTGCGGTGGCAAACCAAGATCTCTGATCTTTTTGCCCGCGAGAAAACCTTTGTGCGTGTGCGCGTGTGTGTGTACGTGTGTATGTATGTATGTATGTATGTATGTATGTATGTATGTATGTATGTATGTATGTATGTATGTATGTATGTATGTATGTATGTATGTATGTATGTATGTATGTATGTATGTATGTATGTATGTATGTATGTACGTGCTTGTGTCTATGTATGTGTGTGTGCGTGTGTGTGTGCGTGTGTGTGTCTGTGGGGGGGGGGGCACGTGATCTGTTACTTGCAAGTACTTGCTAATGAGCGGCGCAGTGTCAGGATTGGGGGCTCAATCCCTTCGTCCGTGGTCCTTTGCCAAGATTGGAGTACGGCATGAATTCGAAGGTAGCTGGCCCATGCCGTCGTCCAACTTATTTACGCTGAGATCGTTGATGAAGTGAAGAACTGCTTCTCATCGAGAACGAAGGAAAAGGGTTTATTTACAGAAATTAAATCAGTCTAACATGACTGCTTGAGAAAAATGACTCAGTCTAACATGACTGCTCAAGAGAAGTGTGTCCTCAGCATTCGCACAACCACAGTTTTTATACACTCGATCCGCCGGTCCTACGACGCGGCGACTGTTCGTTTACACATCACCAACTCGCAGCTGCTCTGAAGATCAGTTTACGTACACAAAGGCAACCGCGCTCTGTACACAGAGGCAACCGCGCGGGGTGCCGTTCCGGGAAACTATCGGCGCTGATCGAGGGTCGCTCGTTGTTCCGTGCTAGGCCGAAGCGTGAGACGCTCAAAATACGTCGTCCCCACGGCAGCTTGTCCAGCGTTTCAAATCAGCTCCGCGTTGGGGAACTCCGGAATCATTGTTCACGCACCGAACTAGTCCCGTCACAATGTCGAAGGGGCTGGAGGAAGGCGGCGGATTCCAGCGCAAAGGCCGCTTCTTTGAACGCCTCCCAGCTGCAGCGACGGAGAGGGAGAGGTGCGCGTCTTGCACCCCTTGTCGTAATCGGGTGGCAAGGTGGCAATCTTGTTGCGCAACTCGCCATTCTTGACAGCAGGCATCAGCCACCCACCAACCGCTCACGCAGCCAGTATGAAACTCGCATCATTTACGACATAATTTTTTAGAAACTCTGCGCGTGTGCGTGGACGGTAACGCATGCACCTGTCGTGGGCGCTATGAGGTGTAATGTTATAAAAATTAAAATAAATTATGGGTTTCTACGTGCCAAAACCTATTGTAATGTTAGAGCGTTGTGTTATACTTGGCGGCTGATTTGTAAGTGCTGGGAGTATAATCGTAGAAACATTTTTTTTTTTTGACAATTCGCAGGCGCGCAATCTTGATTCCTGCAATCCCACGAAGACAGAAATTGAAATGGTCTCCATACTGTATCACTGGAATTAAAAAGAAATTATGCATTGAATATCCTGGCTTGAAAATAAAACGAAGATTTACTGCATTGTGAAACAAAGAAGCAGCGCGTTAGACTTTTTCATGTCGTTCTGCCGCTTAAATTAAGCTAGATAAGTGCGTTTTCTTTTTTTGTTTCCTTATCTTCCTTTTTTTCTCATCCACGCTTTTAATCTCCCACCGGGAAAAAGTTGTTGAAAATACTCCCTTGCTATACCCACAAGTGAACTTGCAGCCACTGTGATCTCAGCTATACAACTGTGTACGCGCATTGTTAAAAATAACGGCTCGCGAGTTAGTTTTCCACTTTCGAAGTTTTTATTTTTGTCAGGGTCAACTCGGTACATTTTCGCAAAAGAACGCGCTTTATTCTTGTTTTTACCGTAGACAATGGCGTCTAAATAAATAAGCGAAAAGCCATTCCTCCTCCCAACCTGCCAAAAATGAAGTCTATTCTAAATTTTCATTAGATGAAACGAACGGTTATGCACTTACGATAGTGACAGTGGCGGAGTGAGCCATTTCAAACGGTGACATGGAAAGTTCGTACCTACACAGAAACCAGTGACGTCGCCGTTAAGTGCGCTCCATTAGCGTTCAGCGCGCCAGTACATTGACGGCACCACCACCGAGCGGAAGAAATAAGATAGAGAAAACAAGAATAAAGTAAGGAGGAGAAAAATATAAAGCAAAGAACTTTCTATCATCGAGCGCATCTGAGTGCCGCTCGAGCGCGTACTGCCTGTTCTCCAGGTTTCACAGGCGACCTGGAAACACAGCCGTCGTCAATCGGATGGGAAAGGACAGCGGCGAGTGGAAGAGAGAGAGAGAGAGAGAGTGTGTGTGTGTGTGTGTGTGAGAGAGAGTGTGTGTGTATGTGTGCGTGTGTGTGTTGAGTGGAGGGGAAAGGTGAAGCGGAAGGGTAACTGAGTCGGGGGGAGGAGGGGGGTAAGAGACGCTATAGCTAGCTAGCTATTGATTGGAAGCTATGTAGACGACATGCAAGTCGTAGACGTCGGACGAACTGCAACGTCCGACTGTTGATCGAAGGAGTTTTTTTTTTTCTTTTCTGCACGGCGGACGGTCGCTATCGGGGTCAGCCGTACGTCACGAAATATGTCCCCCGAAAGAAACAAAGGAAAGCGAAAAAAAAAAAGGAACAGCAATCGGACGTTTCATCTAAAGAGCTTTGCATGAGGGACAGGCCGGGGCTCTAGCCGTTCTCTGCGTCTATATGGGCGAACTTTCGCCGAGCTGCAAGCTAACGGTTGCTATTGATTACAGGTGTGCGTGAGGTTGGGCCGATATGCCTACAGTATAACTGGCTGCGTGTTCTGTTTGCGAGGTGGCGCTCGACGAGTTGGTTCGATGCGGCGGCTTCCTTGGCCGTACTCACTTCTCTACCAACCTGTGGCGTTAGCATTCTCTTTATTTCTTCTTTACGTTGAACATGCGTGTGCCAGTACTTTCCCGCACTTTCCCGAGGTAATCAAAAATACTCCCTTACGGCGCCTCATAGTGCCGTGTCTTGTTTAAGGCTTGTTGTCACTGATTAATGTTTAGGAGAGCCAGGCTAGTAATTCCGGAGCTGAAAGAGACGAAGAAACAGCTACATATATTTTTTTTGGCTTTGCAGCGGTGGCAGCATAGCCAGAGGAAGCGAGCGGTCAAGATTTTTTTTAACTCTTTAATTGTCGATCCACATTTGACGCGTGTTATATCGATTCCTTTCTGACACACACGCGCGGTAACATCGTAATAATTTTTTTACGAAATTCTATAAAATTCAGTTTACGATGGCCGAGGATCCTAAAAGTCGATAAATTAATAAAAGAAACTTGTATGCAATTGAGCGGAACGTGCGCAGAAAGCTAGGGGCTGTCGCGAGTTTAGAGGAATACGATTTCTTGGAAATTGAGAAAGATGAAGCGTAATAAATACCACAACGAAAAAGAAAAAAGAAACGTATGAAACCATAAGTACGAAGACATACGTCCACGTAGAACAAGTCGTTTCAAGCGTAACTCACAAAGATCGCGTAGCCACAGTTTACTGTAGCAATTTTTGCAGATAAACCTAAAGGGTTTTGGGTGCTTGCCGTCTGCCTAACATGTCGTCGTCGTCTGCTGCTTTCGTCTGTTGCCGTCTGCCCAGCACTTACTCCTCCTTTCCTCTCGGATAGAAACAGCCGGTTGGCTTTAAGCCTGGACTGCGCACTATCGCTTCTCGTTGCGTCGAAGTCTTCAAACAAACAAAATCGGTCTCGCCTTGACGAAATTTCACGGGAGAATTACAACCAAGCCAGACTTGTTTACACGTCGGCACGGCTTAAACCGCCGTATATTATAACGGGGCTCAGTAGAGCGCACCGTGGACCTTCAGTTAGCGCGCCCTCCGCTACGTGCGCAGTGGTCCGTGAACGTTATGAAAAAAATCTACATCGTATCCAGTTGAGTCATCAAATGAGCTTCGGTAATTGTTGAACGTGTTACTCAAGAACAACAACGTGGCACAAATATAGATTCGCTCCCGCGAGCTGGGAGCCTCAACAGAGCCGAACAGACAAGGACAGCAGACACGCTATATCGTCCCGCCTGCGCAGAAATACCCGATCGAGAGTGTTCAAATAACGCGGAAGCTTGGCATTTTAATTTTTTCGCACGGATCTCGCAATACATCAGAGTTTTAAGCGAAGAACCGCCCTCGTTTTGGTCAACGGCAGTGGAATGGTTCAAATTTCATAACGCGCCCTCTTCCTTTCTTTCTTTCTTTTTTTTTCTTTCTTGTAGCTATTACGCGCTCAATCCAGCAAAAGTGACGTTTCGTCTACACCACCACACAGGGTTCCTCAGTCAAACGCGGCGGGCTTTGCTGGCTGGGGGGAAGGGAAGGGGGGGGGGGAGGGTTGATAGTCGACATAATGCGCTGTTCATATGGACTGCTGCTGAAGTGCTGCTTAGCTAGGATGGAATACCAGTGAGAAAGAAACAGGTGCCCCACAGCCAAACTGCTTCTCTCTCGTACAGATCCAGCCAATCAGCGGAGGCCGAAACGGACAGCTTGGTGGACACTTACACAGTACCGTACTTCCAACCCCTCCCTGGAGCATAGACAATGATTCGTGAAGCTCTGGTTATAGCATATATCGGACAGCATAATACATAGGTGCAGGGAAAATGAATGCATCAGCGTGTCCCTCGTCTAGTCGCATGGACAGGTTAATGCGGGAGACACATGGTGCGATTTTCCGTGCGATCTGTCGTACGGCGCGTCGTGTGCGACTTGCCGCATGCGGCGATTCGGGACACATGGTACGAATGAGCGAGCGGCGGTTAGCTCCGCCCAGAACCGGCGCCCCTGCGTAGAAGTTCGGAATGCTGCATAACTTCGAACAGACAGTGAAAGCAATCGTATTTGCACAGCTCTCTTGTTTGAAACAAACGATGACAATATAAACACGCCTATGGAAGCACTGTAGACGTGTTTCCGCAAGGCCGCGTTAGCAGTAACGGCTTCGTTGACAGCCGCCGATGGCTATAGGAGCCGGCAGGCATAGCTCGCTCGGCCATCGAAACCGACACCGGTGGCGCTTGTGACACGATCGCTTGCAGCTCGTATAACGAAGCGCCACAACATGTACAAAGTTATCTCACGCTTAAATTGCAGCACATTTGATTTCATTGGCGCCGACGGAAGCGAACGAGCTGCCAGGCGAGCTTGCGATCGCTCGGAGACCGTGTAGGCCTAGCTAGCCGGCCGTCTATCCGAGGCCGAGGGCCCATGCCGATGCGTCCGCAGCTCGTAATAAAGCGCCTAAATTGATCAGCACAATCAATGCCTGAACATTTATGTTTCTCTTAAGTGAAAATACGGTTAGTTTTGTCGGTGCCGTTAGTAGCGATGAGTAAACACGCCAGTCAGGCGAGCCGACGATTGCTGGCGCGTCTGCGCTGACCGCGTCCGATTAGAAATCACGCCAACGATTTACTATATCGCACAACGTTTTATAACATGCACTCTTTCGAGGCCACTTAATTCGATAAGTTACTTCGTGTCAGAAACAAATTGCTGCTTACTTATGTGCCGCCGTCAGCGGCGAAAGAGGCCCTCGTTTCGACCAGGGAGAAAAAAAGCAGACATGATCGGAGCGGCGAGGCGCTCGCTCGCCGGCTCCGCCCCGTCGGGTCTATGACGTGGCCGTGACGTTCGCGCTACCTGCGCTGTCATTGGCTGCGGTCGCCCGACCGATGCGGCGGTCGCACGAGAATATTCAGCAAGTTGGTCGCATGCGCGGCGTGCGATTCGGCGCCGCGTGCGGAGGATTTGGTTGAGAACCTGTTGAGTGCGGCTGCCGGTGCGAATGGTCGTACGACCGTTCGCACCCAAAATCGCACCATGTGTCTCAGGACTACCTGCTGGGTGCGCTGACTGACAAGTTCGATATACAAAGCGTCGCAGAACCATTATTCTGCCAGTCTTTCTCTGTTCGCGTCTCCCCCCCCCCCCCATACGCCCCTCACCCCACTCCTGTCTTTTGTGAAAATGTGTCGCTCGCAATTTAACGTCGGAGCTTCGTCGTCTGCTCATTTATTAGATATGCGCATATCTCGCACTGACAACATCCGAGACTCGCTAACACTTGCATCACGACGCAAAATTGCACGCCTGTGCCTTTTTCACAAAATATTTCATCATGAGTCCATTGGCTACGAGTTACTTCTTCGCCCTTCATATGTTTCACGCCGCACAGATCACATACATAAGGTAGGAATTTCTACATGCAAAACTAAAGCATTCTTGGATTCTTTTATTCCCCGCACGTCATATGACTGGAAGCACCTTCCTTCCTCAATTGCCACAATTCCTGACCCTGTATTGCTTCGGACTGCTGTTACCGCTTCTATTGAATGATATATTGTGTTGATCACTTATCCTAACTTATCTATGTCTTGGTAATTGTTCTCTGCTGTTGCTTGAATTTCAGTGTTATGTATTACCCACTCCCCTCTGTAATGCTTTGCCCTGAGGGTAAAATAAATAAATAAAATAAATAAATAAATAAAACGAAAAATGAACCCGCCTGCGCATATACCGGTACACGTCAGCGGTTACAGAATCGTACGCAGCAAATTGCCGTTGCTTCGCCTCAAACCCTGCGTTACACACGCAAGAACAATTCAGAGGTCTGTATTGAGACTTCAGCAGCTACGCTCGTTGTAAAACTATGCGAGCGTAAAATTACACGAAAAAAATATATAAATACATGAAATTATGGTGTTTTACGCTCCAAAACTACGATTTGATATGAGACACGCCATGGTGAAATTTGGACCATCTGGTGTTCTTTAATGTGCGCCTAAATCATAGTACACGGGTGTTGTCGCCCCCATCGAAATGCGGCCACCGTGGCCGGAATTCGATCCCGCGAGCCAGTGCTTTGCAGCCCAACACCGTACCCACTAAGCAACCACTACGGGTAAAATTACGCGGACGGATTTTCCGCAGAGTTCCACCAAGGGTTGTGAGTTGGACGCGTTGTTACGCGTCAACGGGAATTGTAATTACGGGGTTTTACGTGCCAAAACCACTTTCTGATTATGAGGCACGCCGTAGTGGAGGACTCCGGAAATTTCGACCGCCTGGGGTTCTTTAACGTGCACCTAAATCTAAGTACACGAGTGTTTTCGCATTTCGCTCCCATCTAAATGCGGCCGCCGTGGCCGGGATTCGATCCCGCGACCTCGTGCTCAGCAGTCCAACACCATAGCCACTGAGCAACCACAGCGGGTAAGTCAACGGGAAGGCGTACAGTGTGGAGAGAGGGAAAGCTCCTTATTGAAAAAAAAAAAGAATGTGATCAACCAGGGCATTTTCGCCTACATTCCAATCTTCAGGGAATGCGAGGAAGGAGAAGAACTACCCTATAGAAGAAGCTGGGCAGACGAAAAAAAAAGGGGGGGGGTGAGGGGGGGAAAGGACAGTTCGGGTCTCTGATCTTATCGGTAGCAGAATAAATGTCCAAGGCGATGAAGTTAGGCAATCTACTCAAAAATTGATGGGTAGTGCAAAAGAAAATGAAATAAGTCTTGATGAGACGGCGTGAGTGGGTCATAGTATAGAGTTGCAAAACCTGAATAATGAAGCTGAGTAAATTTACGTACGCAGATGAAATACGCAGCGCAGTGTGTATATATGTATATATATATTAGCCCATCCTTATATTCGATCACGAAGGCAGTTCCCGGCCCACTTGAGTACAAAATAAACATTTTCTGATAAATTCGTGTCCTGTCGACCCACTTCCTGCTGTCTCGCCGAATAATTTTTTTTTCACATGCTGCGCACATAAATATGACGCGAAAGTAATAAAAAAAGAGCAGGCAGTAAATGAGCGCGAGGTTACCCGCACAGAGATAGGTATTTGTTTATTGAAACATCTAAGCAATTCGTTCGCAATTTCAAATGAAGGAATAAGCCGACGAATTCAGATTTCTTTTTCTTTTTTTTGGCGCTGCATGCGCTGATCAAGCGAAACGAAACGAGAAAGGAAACGTTTACAGAAAGCCATAATGAAGCACAGCTAAAGGCGGCCATGGCAATAATAGCATCAAGCAGTACATTAGGGTCAACCTTAGCGATATCAACTAACCTTCATTAGCGTATTGCGGGAGATCATTTAGGAAGTAGAAACGAGATACGCCGAACTCGTCGTCGGCCCCTACTGCCCGCCTCTTATAATTACGTTCCAGCGTAGGGATTTCGATTTTATTGAATAAGTGGGTCATGACTTGAGCGCTGTGCTTTTTGACTGAGCTGCTACTTTACTTGCATTACTACCTTTACGTTACTTTGAATCCAGTACGTCCGGTGAATTGTTGCTGCTTTCATGTATTAGCTATTGTGGGATAGGCATTAAGACTTAAATTGAATTCTCGGGTTTGACGGGCCAGCACCGCGATCTGATTATGACACACGCCGTAGCGGGTGACTCTGGAATGAGTTTGGCCACCTGGGATTCCTCAACATGCACGCGAAGCACGGTATAGGCGTCTATATAGTATAGTATAGACGGCATATAGTATAGTATCGACGGTATATAGTATAGTATAGACGGTATATGGTATAATATAGACGGTATATAGTATAGTAGAGACTGTACATAGTACAGTATAGACAGTATATAGTTTAGTATAGACGGTACATAGTATAGTATAGACAGTATATAGTACAATATAGACGATATTCCGTGTCCATAGGAATCCGGCCACCGTGGCAGGGATCCGAACCGGCGACTGTGTGCTCGTAAGTGCAGCATCATAGTTACTCAGCTACCGCGGCTGGTTGTGGTAAGGTATACGCACGAAATCAAGACCAGCGCATTAAAAAAATTACTTCAATTATGGGTTTTTACGTGCCGAAACTACGATCTGATTATGAGGCACGCCGCAGAGGTGGACTCTGGAAATTTGGACTACCTGGGGTTCGTTAACGTGCACCTAAATCCAAGTACGCGAGTGTTTTTCGAGCCCATATAATCATCATCATCATCATCATCCTGGTTACGTCCACTGCAGGTCAAAGGCCTCTCCCATACTTCTCCAACTACCCCGGTCATGTACTAATTGTGGCCATGTTGTCCCTGCAAATTTCTTAATATCATCCGCCCACCTAACTTTCTGCCGTCCCCTGCTACGCTTCCCTTCCCTTGGAATCCAGTCCGTAACCCTTAATGACCATCGGTTATCTTCCCTCCGCATTACATGTCCTGCCCATGCCCATTTCTTTTTCTTGATTTCAACTAAGATGTCATTAACTCGCGTTTGTTCCCTCACCCAATCTGCTCTTTTTTTTTTATCCCTTAACCTTACACCCATCATCATTCTTTCCATAGCTCGTTGCGTCGTCGTCAATTTAAGTAGAACCCTTTTCGTGAGCCTCCAGGTTTCTGCTCCACACGTGAGTACTGCGCCTTTAGCCGTACATTACTAAGCCCGTTAGCCATGCGTGGGTTGCTCCAATTTTTGACAATGTTTTCATGCGAGGAGTCACTTTTTTGTAAAAGCTCTAGTGAGATCCCTCCTTATTCCCGATTCAATTTCAACTTCAATTTTATTTTCGTAGATCGGAAGTACATAAACTTCAAAGAAGGCATAGATACACAAGGATGTCTCATTGTCAAGACTGAATGCCAGACCTACTGTTAATACACACATAAAGAGAAAAGAAACTATACAGTGAACAGCGTCAGGTTATTCGGAAGAACTTATCATCGTACAATATAGAATAAATTTCAGTTAATACAGTGCAACATTTAAAACAGACGCAATTAAGAAAAATACACTATACTGTCTCCAAATATAAATATACAATAAACAAAACATTTCAAAGAAATATAATTATGAATAATTAACTATCTATTTATTAAATATAAACGATAATTCCTTTTAGGTGACTCAACGGGACCCTTTTTTACACCTGCAGGCGATGCATTCCATATTAAAAAAGATGAGAAAAATTAGCACTGAGCCTGCCGTAATTTGTTCTGGGCTTAGGTAACAAGTATTTATTTGACGTAGCAAAACGAATCGGCGGAACACGAGAAAGCTTACTAGGATATGGCAAAGGAAATGGAAGCTTTCCAGACGAATACTTAAAACATCAAAACACCAAGAAAATTTCTGGTCGGATTTTGCGCAGATAAAACGCCATGCGTGAGAGGTAACGAAGAAGCGTTATACATAAAACCACCTAAAGGTTTTAAACCGCCCATTCGTGCTTTAAGCTTTTTCAAAGCGAAGATTTCTGCGCCGATTTCCCAAGGTTTCCGCGGCTGCTGTCTGCCGGGTCGATCAGAAACTCGGCGGATATATCTGTGGATACGTTATACAAAAGTCATGTGTGCACCAAATGATATGGAACACACCAGCGAATGGGCTTACGCGGCTGGCCGTTGCGCCCTCTGACCTTGGTGCCCTTGAACCTTTGTACGGCTGACCGACGGAGCAGTGCGAGTAAGCACAGCTAGCTCCCCCCCCTGTTCTGCGTCACAATAAAAAAAATCCTACATAAAAACCTGAACAAAGCATGTCGGCTGGCCGGTATCTCTAAAGCACACCTAATGGAATGGTGCAGTACATGCAATGGATTCTTCGATTTACTTGAGTTTCATTTATCTATCGATTCGTTACGCGCCCCCCAGTGTGTATACCTACGACGGCTCTTGGGCCAATCCTCCAGAATGGGTATGTCACATCGTGACATACGCGAAGTACCGAATCCTCAAACGTAGCTAGATATAGTAAAGCAAAGAACGGAGACAGTTGGTGGACGTTCATGATTGTATTGCGCTTAGTATTACACTGACGAACACAAGGAACAGGACACGGACGTATGTGGTGCAACATGGCAAGATATATTTAGGGGACCGAGCGTTTTTTTGTTGTTATTGTTGTTGTTGACTTGTCATTAACTATATAGCGTGGGAATGTTCATTCAGCAAGCACGCAGCCGGGGTCCTTGAATGTGAATGCATATTTAGAAAACCCGAAGGCTAAGGGTATGTGAAAGTCTCACTTAATTCCTTATCGGATCGCTTCCTTTCTCGGTTGACGCAAACAGAGACAGCGATACGGAAACTTCCGACTCGGAATTCCCGAGTCCGGCATGACGTCAGGCTCTCGTTTCCCTGCAACGAATATTTCGCCTTGACTTCCCTCAAACGGCTCTGTTGTCTCCCCGCGTTTCCGTTGAAAATCGCCGGAGTGCGCCGCGCGGCAAGTTGCGTTCATTTGACTTCCTTGCTTCGACGAGTGAGCGTTGATTGAGTGACGCTGCACGCAATTAAGTCGCAACGACGTCGACCATCGAGGACTCTGCTCCTCACCTCGAAAGAGAAGAAAATCATTTCGGTGCGCATCAACCGCTTCTAAATGCTCAGTTTGTGCAAAGCACGTCTTTTACAAACAGCTTTGGGATTCGTACGACTTTCACGGGTGGACATGAAAATGACTAAGGGAGGGGGGGGGGGGGGGGAGGGTCGGTGGTGAGCCAAATGTACGTAGCTGTAAAGCGATGACGCCACGCGGATTGGAGCGGCGGGCAGTGCCAATTGAAACGCACGCTGCCGAGAAGAACCATTGCTGAACCCATTGCGTGAATGCCAGTAATACGAATATCAGAGTACTTTGGAGAAATTAGGTGACAGCCCTTTAACAGGAGGATGAGAGCATCCTGGGACCACCCGCCGTGGTGACGTATAGTGGCTTTGGCATTGCGCTTCTAAGCCCGAGGATGACGGGTCGGAATTCCGGCCGCGGCGGAATTCCGACCCGGCCGGAAGAAAAAAAAAACAAAAACGACAGTGTATACCATGCATTGGGTGCACAGTTTAAAGAAAACCACGGTTCTCAAAATGAACCTGGAGTACCCTCCAAGTACAGCGTGCCTCATAATCATATCTTAGCTTTTGGCACGTAAAACCGCAGATAATTAATCCGGGACCGGGACCTCGTGCGCGAACCACGAAAGTACTGCGACACGTTCATTTTTTTTGTAGTTTCTTTTTTTTTTATCTACCGGCCGACATCACCACTCGTGCCTCCTGAACGAAGAACGTTTCTGATATCACGATATTACCTTGCGTTACGATTATACCACGTGCCTACTGCCTGCACGTGCAGTATAAAACGGCGACTCGTCGGAGCTCGGCGTGGTGTATACGGCAAAGGACAGCCAAGACGCGCGCGCGTCCCGTATTTGCCTTGCGGCCAAGCTTCGCCGTCCCAGTTCGTCAATGCGCACTTCGCGTCAAAACAATGAGCGGCACGACGCAAGATGCGAAGGCCTGCCAGGTGAAAGCCTCGGGCCAAAGCCAACACCGGAAGAAAAACACACACGCGTGCGAGTGGGTCTCTCCCTCCTCCTTCTATAAGGCCCTCGGCGCTTGGAACGAGAGCCGGTTGCTGCCACCTGCATTTTTCTTTTTCTTTTTTTTTTGCAGCGTCGATCAGCTTCTAAATAAGTGTTACTCAAACTGCGGCCTCGTGGCCCTCGAATGGGTCGTGAACATTTTTGTTTCCTTGGGGTGGGGAATGGGGGGGGGGGGTGAAGGTCGCGGAGGATCAACCATAGCTATCACCAATGGCGTCAGTGCCTCTTGCGAATTCCGTCGGTGTCAAGCTTTGAACCATCCCCTCGTCTCTCTTCCTGCCCCTTTGCCTGTCGGTGCGAGAGGAGCAAGTTTTGCCTAGGAGGTAGGCAAAGAGATGCTACGGCATTTAAAAGGCGGGCCACAGGGGCTAAACTAGATCGTTCTCATTCAGATGCGTGATTGAATCAATCCTCTTCACAAATCATGAAAAAGCATTTTTTTTCTTTTTCTGTAAGTATAAAGAAAAATGCAAAATATTAAAGTTGGAAGTAACTCTCTGCTCAGCGTAAATTATCTGAAATAAAGTAAATTGTAAACGTATCTGGATGTCATCGAAGCAGGTAAATCTTCAGAAAGGTGATAAAGGTCGTGACTCAAGAACTGGAATAGTTTCAGGAACGCTGTTCTAAATGGACGATAAATAGGAAGATTAGTTTGAGCGTTATTAGTAAGTTATCCATCTACAATAAAATGAAATCCGTGGGTCCCGTGCATGTGTAAGACTCGGTGATATATACAAACGACCGCTGTTGTATACCGTGACAGTAGGTTTGGTATAACGCCAGTAAAGAGGCGAAAAGAAAAGAAAGGTTGCCGCCCTCGTCACCTCATCACTCACTAGTTAACCATGACGCCACGAATTTTTGGCGGCGTCTACGCGGAACTGCAGTCCATCTCACAAGTCGTTTGCAGCACTGCCGGAAGTATGAGGTGTACACAAGTAATATCCTTGCGCAGGAGAATGTAGTTCCGAGCGTAAATGCCTGGTTATTGGCAGGTTTCGAGTTTCATTTTTTTTTCTCGATGTCCTGATACGTTATACAACGACACGTGACATGTCAAGACCCTTTGCGCATGCGCGCGTCGTGTACCGCGAATTACTGCGATGGTGAGCAGACGACGTGGCGCGGATGAACACATCTCGAGCAGCATTCGGCCTTCCCATTGGCTAAGGATCCCCGCAGCTTGCACAGTAGCGCTGCAAACGACTTGCGCAAACGAAGACATATAGTGAACCGTTTGTGGGCAAACAAGGGATCATATTGCACTACAAAAAAACCAGTGACACAACTTGATAAAGGAAATTAAAAAAAAATTACCGGTATAAATTGACCTAGTTGTTCGTTAGCCATTTTAGGGGCACAAACTCTTGAGAGCACTAATAAGATGTAGCTGTATATGTTAAGATCCTTGTGCAGCAATGGCGTGTGCCCACACTGGGGGATTGGCCAAGCCAGTCCTGTCGATGCGTGTGTTTTGTCCTCGTTTAATTCGGTCCCTAATCATTCTCTCAGTACGTGCAGCCAACTGTCGCAAGGCAAAGTTCTACTCACTATACCTTTAACTAAATTTAATGGAAGAATGCAAACATTACACTAATCCAAGAAAAGGGAGACGTTAAAGAGCTGAAAAATTTAGGCCCATTAGCTTACTCCGAGTATTAAAAAAAATATTCGCCCAGATGATCTCCAATAGAGAGCAAAAGACAACACTGGGCTTTTTAGTTAGCCAAGGGAACAGACAAGTTTCAGGAAGGGACACTCTACAATGGATCGCATTCACGTCATCAATCAGGTAATCGGGAAATCCGCAGAGTACAATCAGCATCTACACATGAATTTCATAGATTACGAAAAGACATTTGATTCAGTAGTGATACCTGCAGTCATAGAGACATTACGTAGTAAAGGAGGACAGACGGCTCACGTAAATATCTTGGAAAATATCTACAGAGATTCCACAGCTATCTTAATTGTACACAAGAAAATTAGGAAGATACCTATTAAAAAAGGGGTCAGACTGGGAGGCACAATTTCTCCAATGCTATTCACTGCGTGCTTGGAAGAACTATTCAAGCTATTAAACTGGGGAAGGCCTTTTAGGAGTAAAGATCGACGGCGAAGTATACCTCAGCAACCTTCGGTTTGCCGATGGCATTGCTCTATTCAGCAACAGTGCAGACGAATTGCAACAAATGATTGAGGACCTTAAGAGGGAGAGTGTAAGACTGGGGTTGAAGATTAATGTTCAGAAGGCAAAGATAATGATGAACAACCGAGCAAGGGAACAAGAGTTCAGGATCCCCAGTCAGCCTCTAGACTCTGTGAAGGAGTACGTTTACCTAGGTCAATTAATCACAGGGAGCTTTGATCATGAGAAGGAAATTCATAGAAAAATAAAAATCTGTTGGATCGCATGCGGCAGATATTGTCAGCTCCTGACTGGAAGCTTACCATTATCATTGAAAAGGAAAGTCTATAATCGGTGCATTTTACCGGTGCCGACATATGGGGCAGAGACTTGGATACTCACAAAGAAGCTCGAGAACAAGTTAAGGACAGCACAAAGAGCGAAGGAACGAAGGAACGAAGAATGCTAGGGTATAGCCGATATTCTAATTGACAATAAAAGAAAAAATGACGCTGGGCAGGTAATGTAATGCGCAGGTTAGATGACCGTTCGACCATTAACGTTACAGAATGGGTACCAAGAGAAGGGAAGCGCAGTAGAGGACGGCAGAAGACTAGGTGGTGCGATGAAATTAGGAAATTCGCGGGTGCTAGTTGGAATCGGCTGGCGCAGGAGAAGGGTAATCGGAGATCGCAGGGAGAGGCCTTCGTCCTGTAGTGGACATAATATAGGCTGATATACGCTCTCATCTTTTATCTTCTGCCAATTCTGTCAAGTGATGACATAGGTGAGCTTCGGGTAACTATAACCCTCTGCATACTCAATGTAGCTCCATTTTACTACTGCATGCTGAGGTTTACTGCAAACGTCCCATTTTGATGAGAACATTATAGCACCATACTTCACGGGGATGGTCCGCGTGCATCCTTCTGCTGCCACGTTCTGTGACGCACAAATAGATTTTATGTTTCGTTTTCTTGTAATACACGCTGCCAATAATTACGTTGTGCATATGTGTTGAACAAGTAATTCAATTGTTTTTTTTTGTGTGTGTGTGAAAAAAAGCCCCCCCCCCCATCCCTACCGAGTGAGTGCATAATATATAGAAATTTAATTACACTGTAGTTATGAGAACTCACTGGAAAAGTAATGCGCAAGTCATCATCCTATATCTCCTCGACTTCTCTCCTCGACGAATCTGTAGTGCCTCGCAACAAAAGTACGTCTCCCTCAGACCCGAGGAATATAATTGCTGTTCAAGGCAGTTATTAACTTATTACCGGCTGCTGTGTTACGAAAAGGCCGCTGTGTCATTGTGACACGAGGAAACTTGTGTCCTTCGCGTCCTTCACGGTGCATAAGCATAATCATTGCACGAGATTACACGTTGGGTACGCTGAAAGTAAACACGATTGTTAGCGTGGCTGTTAATTGTATGGCAAATATATAGCATTTACTCAACCGCTTCACAGAGACTCCAACATGTGCGTTGGTTCTGCATAATATTTTTTTAGACCACATGGTTGGATGCCGAAGACGTACGTGGTGAAAGAAACCGTCTCAAGTTTGTCGCTGTAAACAAAACAAAAAACGTTTCTTTGTCTAAGCACAAGCTGAAGGCGTGGCATAGTTGACGTGTTAAACGTCGTACCCCGGATTTGTGTTATGGCAACTCGTACAATTCTAAGCGCACTTCACGTACACTTTTAACCACCTGTGACGACACGACGGCCCTATAGGCCGAAGTGAGATCAACTTTCACAAGAGCTGACGGTAATATGATGTGTCTAAACCACCTCTGCACATACCCACACGAACCCCCGCGGCGTTGCATCCGGAACGTACGTTTTACGTGTAATTTTACCCAAGTTAATTTACAAGTCTACCTGCAAGTCAGAAAGCCGAGTCCTAGGTCCTAGTAGTGAGTGCGTTTGCCCGGACCTATCGATGTGTTTGATGCGGGCCGCCAGCAGTGGCCAAAGCTTATGGCGTAGCTATTGCGGATGGAGCGGTCCAGCTCTCTTTAGGTGTATACAGAAAAATGGGGTTGGGGTGTCAGAGCGAATTAGCTAAGGTCGACGAAGAGAACATTTCGGGGCTATTCCCAGTAAGTGTATGAAGGGCGCTGGGCTATTCTCCACATGTACTATTTGGTGTGGAAGTGGTTGTCCCTATATGTACGACAACGCAAAGGGCAGCGCCTTGTTATTTGAGGCCCGAGCGGGATGGCTGGGGACAACAAAAAAAGAAAAGAAAAACATACCGGAGCAAATATGCGCAATAGGTTGAGGCATGTGTGTGCAGCCGCACCAGCAGCAGCAACAACAACAACAACAACAAAAGCCTGGAAACGAGCTCTCACATCGAAATAAAATGCCAAGATATTCGCTCACAGCGAGACCCGTGGGGAGTGTCCACCTTCCAGAAGCATTGGGATTGAAAGACGATCGAAAGGTTAGCTGCTAATCGGTCGAGATAAGTTAGCGACGATTAGAGTATTGGTGGAAAAGAAAAACTAGGGAAGAAGAGATAGATCGAACCAGGGTCATTGCAAGCGTACGTAATGCTACAACATAGTGATAGAGGCTTCAAATGCGAATGTTAAGGCCGAGGTCAGACAGGCAGAAGCCTATATATATGGCAATAGATGTAGTAAAACGTGAGTAAATCAAGCAGGCTAGGTGACCGTTTGTCCACCCCGTTTCAAAGGGGATGCCGACAAACATGGCCAATATATTCCTCGAGATCTGTGATTATTCATAGAGATGCGGCCGGTATATGCGACCTACCCCCTATCAGTGATTACGCCATCCGAAAAAAAGAGGAAATGGTACACGCGGCTCAAGGCAGGCGGTTTAATGCGTATAAGAAAGAGCGCACAGGCAGCTACGCTTCTTGGCGACGTTCCAGGAGATATTCCAAGATGCGCTTCCTGTGCTGTTGCTCCTCTCTCTCGGTCCCAGCTGCTTTTCACACGATTTATTTCCCTCCACTGCTCGTGCGCTATCGTAGATGGGCGAAGCGGTTCGTGATTGCCATTTCTCTTCGTTGCAGTAAAAAAAAGTTCCTATTTACCAACAGTCCATGCCGTTGTCTGTAACACCGTTTTGTTTGTTTTTCGTTTCTTGGCGCTTCGTTACCTTCAAGTCCCGTCTTCTGTTACGTAAACGCTTCTCGCCGCAATAACGGCGAGTTCAGGTGGAACGCGCGCGGCACTGCTCAAGAGAGAGAGAGAGAGAGGAAAGGCAAGCAGGTTAACCAGATGCACGTCCGGTTTGCTACCCTGCAATGGGGGAAGGGGTATACAGGGGATGAAAAGGGATGAAAAGGGAGAGATGAGAGAGAGAGAGAGAGAGCACAGAAATTTCCAAGCCGCCAAGAATGCCGCCACGACTACTTGCGTCGTTTGGCTATCATTATAGCTTCTTGCGCCCCAACAGGTGGAGTACGAGGCTCTCCGTTCCTCTTGAATCTTTGGTTTTCAGCATTGCTGGCGTCGTGGTCGTTATAGGCTGTTGTTCAGAACATCGTAATAAACAGCACGCGCAGGAGGGAATTGGTCATTGTAGAGGTGAAAATGGTCGGAATCGGTTGTGTCGCGTTATTGCTACCGCGGTTACGTGTTGACTGGCTCTTGTGGCATGAATTTTCTCGGAAGAGAAGATTAATAGATGCGACCAAGTTTATAAAAAGTTACCTCGCAAAGATAGTAGTTCGAAGCGGCTAACAGCGAAAAAAGAGAAGTTTGAACATACAGACGTACGCTCGACTTGGTTGCACTACAGCCCTTTGTTTGTAGAAGTGCAGCTTTCTTATAGACATGCTTTGTTCCCTGTTGAGATTTTGCAAGTTCACTGGCATGTTTCAGGGTTGCGGCTGACGTTTCAAGTTTACTATAGTAAATTACTATAACTCAAAAACCGAAGACGCAGGAAGAGGTGTATACATGTCACAGCAGCTGACGGGCATCATAAGGCCTCCCGGGAGATGCGCCTATAAAAGGGACGTTCACTTTACCGATAAAATTTCAGAGGCGCGTTTAGCGGGCCATAAAAAAAATGAAGCAAATGTTATGTTGCTCTATAGATCTGCGTACGCTGTTTGAAATGAATGAAATTAAATCGCGAGCACGACATCACGACATATATTACGAAATAACTATTGAAACCTGACCCTACGTGAAAATTCCATGGTTGTGTAGTCGGTCTAGTCATTTTGGCTACGCGATTCTGACCGCGGAATTCTATGTTCTTTGTGCCATTCAGCGGGACACGCATCTTTACAACACGTCAGGCGCGTGATTAATAAACAAACGATTGCGGACTAATACCTAAGACATGTATTAAAACGAATTCGAGACACTTGTCTCTTGAAGACCTTCAGGCACCATGATTGTGGCTGAATCAATGAGCACCCAGCCAAGTGTATTATGAAGTCTTTTTTTTTAACTGTACCGATGTATTCCTGTTTATACTGAGTGGAACTTAACCACTACGCCGAGTGTTCTTGAACCTCCAAAATCCTTTGCTTGAGGGCTGTGACATTCCTTTCTTCGGTAACCCCGAGGAATGCATAGTGCAGTGGAACAGAAAGAGAGAGAGAGTGGAAAGGAAATTTTCTGTCGCAGAATAAAATTTTACCAAATTGGACAAATACAACTAATACTTTTCCGTGGTCTCTGAATCAGCTTACTGCGTATGCGTAAGAAAAAGAAACAGAGAACTGCAAACAGAGTAGAATTTCTATTTCCGATATACATTAAAAGAAAAAAATCATCAACTGCTCATCAAAAATGCCTTATAAATAAAATAAAACGCACACAAAAATGAGCAGTTAGGTTTGTATATTCGGATTACAAAAGACAGTCCAGTATCTCAGGTCTGCTCGCAAGGGTAAACCTAAAATCTCTCTCGCAGACAAGAGCAATATCACGATTAAATTCATCTATCAGTTATACCATGGTCATTTCCAGATAACACGATCTCATTACCTGCAAGATCGTCCAAAACGCTCAACCGGACTAAATCATTTCAAAACAAGCTATCCTCCCCCAAGTCGTGTTAATGTTCACAAACATTCCCTTCTTCCGTCGGCCATTTCCCAGTGGAATAAGTTCACTAACGATATTGTGTGTTGCAATAACATCGACTCTTTTATTAACCGCATTCTGTGTATTCACTTTTCATCATGATTTTTTTTTTATCATTACATTTCTGTACCACTCCTGCTCGGGCCGTGAAGGGCCTGCAGAATATTTAAATAAAAGAAATTTAAAAAGGAACAGGCTTGTATAGTTTTGGAAAGCTGTAGGGCGAGCAGCCCCTTTCGCTGTGTATAGGCGGCAAGGTGAATCAAAAGTCGGCAAAGGAAAACGTATTCGAGACCTCTTGAAGATGCTTGAAGTGCAAGAAAATCGGCCTCTTTCAGCAGAATGTGTGCAATTTGTCTTGTCTATCGTGCAACGGGTTAATCGCTTGCGCGTTATCGTCTAAGCTATATTAAAATACGCGAAATTCAATTACGAGAAATGCGTTTCGAAAGTTGGAAGCCCGAGCAGATCGCGTCAGGCTCTGTAGCGGCGATAAATGCAATTATCACTGATTCGATCGCTAATCTCGTTACTTGAGATTAGCGTCTAGACGTGTCTTACTGTACGGCCCTGAAGAAACTTTCGTAATTATACAGCGTCTACATCGGTTAAAAGCGCTGGGAATAACTGCATTCATGGACGTATTTACCGTGTTAAAAATGCGCACGCAGCGACCACGCATCAAATCGTGTCGTTGATGGTTTGATAACTATTGCTGGCAACTGGCAGCACCGTAAGAGGTATAAACCAACCAATAAATGGAAAGGCAAATATTTTTGGCAAACGTGTGTTCGCAAGAAAAGAAAACCAAATATGCAGAAAGCAAAGCGGAGGTCTATATTGGAAGGTGAAGGTCACAAACTCTTCATAACGAGTCGATTTCACTCACCATTCTGAGTACTGTATCGCTCTTGATTTTCGATCGTTCAGCAGACGATGCCAAGGGCGTAATCCTGCTCGCAGACGACAGCAGACGAAACACAGTCAAGCCTGCCGACGGCGCGATTTTCACAGCACTGGAGCCACGCGTTGCGCGTTAGGTGCGCGAACCGTTTCCGAAAGGAGACGAGCCAAGCTGAGGAAGAACGAGAAACACTAGAGGAGAAGTCAAGCGCTGAGATTTTTCGTGCCTCGTCGCGCAGGACCACGGTCACGACAGGGAACGACGCAGCCGGCACATTGCCTACCTAGTCAGTCTGGTAGCAGACGACAAGCGCTCACTGCAGAAGTCAGCGTCCCGCACTGGTGGTGGTCATACCCGGCGGACGGAAACGGGCATTATGTCGAAACACACAACACGCACGCGCGCGCGCACACACACTCGCGCTCGGGGTGATGGTTTTTTCGCGCACGGCCTCGCTGTTTGTTTCTCCCCTCGTCCGGGACGGAACAGTTCCTCTCGCGGGCCCCCGCTCTCCCTGGCTGACACCCCCGGCGGGCTTTCAAAGTAAGTTCTATTTTCGCATCCAATTACGAAGCGCCAACAAAAAAGTTGCCGCCGACGCAGCGCCGCCGCGGCGGCAGCGGCGACGCCGGCAGAATGCTTTCGTTTTTACCGGCAGGTGACGCGACCGCGGCGCCCTCGCGTGAGAATACACGGTACTGAGTGGAAGAGAGAGCTGCTCGCAGTATGGGCGCGACCGGTTGAGGCGATGCTCTCTCGTCTTCCGGTGCCCAACAGTACGCTCCACGCTGGAATGATGCCGGAACGTGGCCAACTGCTCACTTGCACTAACTACTAGCTTTACTAACTTGCAGAACTGCTAAATCGCACCAGCAGCAGGCTGTACGAAATAATTCCGTCACCGGGAGTGCGTATATCCGTCGAAAGCCCAGTGGGACATAGCCGCCCCTCCTTGGTTGAAAAGGTATCCCCGGCTTTCGGAATGAAAATGCCGATCCACGATTCTTCGAGACACCCGCAAAACAGGCCCGCAAAACTATAAACATCGTGCACATTCAAAACACCCCCACCTGCCCAACCCTGATCTAATAATTTATACGTATCAGTACGGCCCAGCAAAAATTTAACACCGCGCGTAAAGTATGGCATGAAAGCCTAGCCTTCGCAGTGCAAAGCATTGAAGAAGTAATGGGGCACAGAGGAGACCGTGTTTGATTGCCAATAACTCCGCGTCTGCTGAACGCGATGAAGTTTTTTTTTTTTCTTTTGCGGCAATATATTTCCGGAATAGCTTACTTTCACTTCATATGCATTGCTCCACTTCGAAAAAAAGTGGTTCAGGAACCATTTAAATAGTGAAATGAATCATGAGACTCTCATTATAAAACCACGGAAACGATATAAGCGGCGCTTCAGAGCGTCTCCGGCATGGTCTAGTGGTTAGGATACCTGGCTCTCACCCAGGAGGCCCGGGTTCGATTCCCGGTGTCGGAAGCATTTTTTCTTTCCTGCCCATGTGCCATTTTATTTTTACATTATTGTTCCTCATTTTTTTTTCTGTTACTCAATCACCATTAGACAAGATATGTGGCCGTAAGGTAAAGGAAACGGGGTCGGCCTAGATATGCTGACATTTTGCTTTTTTTGAATCGTGTCGTTACAAGAAAAAATCCAAAGTGGGCTCATTGTCCAATCTCTCTTTTGATTCACTCGCGCTATTTCTTCCCTTACACTAGAACTGAGACATGATCCCGTAGTTTAGCGCGTCGCTCAGTTAAAAGCGGATTGTCCTGATAAGTGCTACCACGGTGTCGCTCGCTACGCCGACATGGCACGATTGGAGGGTACACGAAGAACGAGTGTTTGTTCTTTGCACCCTAGCGAGCTCCCACCTGATCGTTCATGTTTTATGAGTACGTATTACACGCTAGTCCACGAAAGAAAGTTGTACTAAGGCACGCAAAACAATGCGAAACACCACACGGATATGTGTTACACAACACAAAACATTACATGTTTGTCACCACTTGGTACGGTCAAATAACTTAGAGTGCTATAGTGCGTTACGCGTATACCATATCTTTTTTTTTCAAATTTGCACCTGAAGTTATAATTACATATACATTCCCTGCAATATTTCTACCGATGGATACATGTAACGGTAAATAACCTCAAGGTAGGCAGTTTATTAGGGCTATGACTCGTCTGAACTGACAGTGCTCCTGTAAAGATTGCTTTGCTGCAGTCTGGCAAAATAAAAGGAGAAGCTTAATACCGTCTGCCTGAGGTATCGTACGAGACATTCCTTGTCTTATATGAAAAAAAGAAAAGAAAAAAAATGTCGCAGTCATATATTTTGTTTTTTTTTTTATTGCCGCGTTTATATGTTCCTTCTAAATTTGGACGATTCTGTAGATCCACACGCCACTTCGATCCCTCGTTCCTCAATTTCAGGTCGAACACGGCTCGTGTTTTAGACGAGACACTAACGCGCGAGAATCCATTCCAGCAGCCATTCATGTCTATATACACTGGGTGTCCCAGCTAACTTGGACCATGATACTGGAAAATAGCTATGCGTTCTTCAGAACAGAAATCGCGTGGCTGTTGTTAACGTTTATCTAAACTGACATCACAGCGAATAAATCTCTACAACCGTTATTCATGAAAAGAGCCATCTGTGTGAAACTTTAGTACGACGTGGAAAGGGCACGTAAATAATAAAAAATTACAAATTCGCTGCCGACAAGGAATGGACAGGAAGCTAAGAAGCAGCCTTCCGTGTCAGTTTACGATTCTACCTTTTGTGACAATTAACCAGCGTAACTCACACGAGGTTATCAAGCTTGTTACACTGCGTGTTTGCTTGTCGGGGGTCTTACTCCCAAATTCTAACCGATGAGCTTGTCATTTTTCCTCCGCACGCGCATTCTGCTAGCGTGAGAGTGAAATTATCGCCGCAGAAACCGGAGCCGCGTTGTATTTCCACTGCCACCCGAATACACTGGCGTTTGTCTCGGAACCAAACACAACGCGAAGCTCTGTCGTGGGCAGCACGAAAGGCGCGAAGCCAGCGATGTTTTTTTTTAGAAAGCATGGTTGAGAGCGCTGTAATCGTGGCGCATGCGGGCGCACAGAGCGCCCTGTCACATGGTATTTTTTAAACTCCGCGGGCTTTCATTTTACCGGAATGAAAACGGCCACGCTAACTTTATCTCAAGTGCCTTGGTTGGGCAATATTTCTGGAGCTCCACAACTTTCCTACCAGACGCCTGAACGTTTCAAGCTATATTTAAAAAGTGAATTAATATATCTCGGCTAACTACTAAAAAAAAAGACGAGCAAAAAGGTACTGTAAGTTTAGGTAAAAGCTAACAACATCCACGCCATTTCTGTTGTGAAGTACGCATAGGTTCTTTCATTATCCTGGTCTAAGTTAGCTTGGACAGCCTATGTGTGTGTGCGTGTGCGTGTGTGTGTGTGTGTGTGTGTGTGTGTGTGTGTGTGTGTGTGTGTGTGTGTGTGTGTGTGTGTGTGTGTGTGTGTGTGTGTGTGTGTGTGTGTGTGTGTGTGTGTGTGTGTGTAGCACCGCAAGAAATGCGGTGCTATATAGGAGGTATCTTTTCTTTCTAAGGAGTTGAATAACCTTTGCAATCGTAATAACTTTATAGCTATGCATGTGCTCCCTCTAAAACGAGTGGGTGCACATAAGAGTGTAGTGCATCTACACTTGGTGGAGGGACTGTGGTAGAGTGTATAGTGTAGTTTACTGTAACTGTGGTGTGCGGTACTTTCGAGGGAAGATGGCCATCAACGTGAGCTCAATAAAGATATATTTTCAGTCACAGACACGAAGGATACGTGCTAAAAGTATTAATACGTTATCTAAGCTTCTAACGTTATTATGGTAAATACAGCATGCATTATATACTGGCATGAATCGAACGAGTTGCTTATATTACTACAGGGCGACTTCCTTGTCCAAGTAACCGTTCCTCCCTCCAGTTTGCTACAAGCGATCACGAATGTCACCGCTGGCAATGCCATTTTTTATATATTTTATTGCACTTCTCTTAAAGGGGCCCTGAAGCAACCCTAGCGCTTGGTGAAAAACATACTCCGCGGGTAGCATATACGCTACTGTGAACGTCTCAGCCAAGTTTTGCTGTCGTGTGCGTGGAGCTCGCAAGCGGATAGCGAAGTCGCCTTTCTCTCTAACGCTCTCTTTTCAACAGAAGGGCCTGCCCTCACCCTCTTCTGGACGCTTTAATTCGTCATCAGACGCTTTATTTCGTCACTCTCTTATGCGGCTGCTATTCGCCGACAGCCGACATCGAACTGCGGTCGCCTCCATGGCGTAGTTACCGCGGCCGCCGCGGGGTGCCGCCACGAGTCCACTAGCAAAGCGCACTGCGGCTCGCTGAGGACAACCGCGTTTGGCTCATGTTTGGTGCGTCGCAGGCACTGAAGGCAGAAGTCATGACGTCTACGTTAACATCCGAAATGAAATTTGAACTGCGCGCCACGGTTACATTTAGAAGGCGGAGCGTTGTGGGCACGCCCGACTGCTCCGTTGCCTTCGCAGTGCAAAGCATTGAAGAAGGAACGAGAGGACAGCGGAGGTCGTGTTTGATTGCCAATCACTCCGCTTCTGCTGAACGCGTTGAAGTACTTATTTTGCGACAAAGTATTTCCAAAATAGCTTAAGTTCACTTTAAATGCATTGCATAGAATGCATAGAAAACCACTGAAATGATACAAGCGGCGCATCGGAGCGTCTCCGGCATGGTCTAGTGGTTAGGATACCTGGCTCTCACCCAGGAGGCCCGGGTTCGATTCCCGGTGTCGGAAACTTTTTTTGTTTCCTGCCTATGAGCCGCTTTATTTTTATATTATTGTTCTTTTTTTTTTCTTTCGTCACTGCATAACACGTAGCCAAGATATGTGGTCGCAAGGTCAAGGAGACGGAGTCACGCTAGATATGCTGACATTTTGCTTTTCTTGAACCATGTCGTTACAAGAAAAAAAAAAATGCGAAGTGGACTCATTGTACAACTTCTCGTTTGATTCATGCGCGCTGTTTCTTCCCTTGCACTTGAACTGAGACACGATCCCGTAGTTTAGAGCGTTGTTCAGTTAAAAGCGCATTGTCATGATAACTGCTACCATGGTGTCGCTCGATACGCCGACATCACACGATTGAATGTATATGGTGAACGAGCGTTTGTTCTTTGTACGCTAGCTAGCTCCCGCCAGGTCGCTTCTATGTTCATGTTTTATGAGTACGTCTTACACGCTAGACCACGAAAAAAAGTTGTACCAAGGCGCGCAGAGCAACGCGAAACACCAAACGCATATGTGTCACACAACACAAGATATTACATGTTCGTCTTTAGTACGGTCAAATAACTTAAATTGCTATAGCGCATTACGCATATAGCATATTTTCTTTAGAAATTTGCTCCTGAAGTTATAATGTCATACATATTTCCTGCAATATTTCTGCCGCTGGAGGCATGTAACGCTAAATAGCCTCGATGTAGAGAGCTTATTAGGGCTATGGCTCATCTGAACTGACAATGCTCCTGTAAAGATTGTTTTTCTGCATTATAGCAAAACAAAAGGTGAAGCTTAATACCGTCTACCTGAAGTATCGTACGAGATCGACATTCCTTATCTTATATGAAAAATAATATGAAAAAGAAGTCGCAATCATACATTTTGTTTTTTATTTCCGCGTTTATGTGTTCCTTCTAAATTTGGACGATTCTGTCGATCCACACGCCACTTCGATCTCTCGTCCCTCAATTTCAGGTCAAACACGACTCGTATTTTACACGAGACATTCACGCCGCGAGCGTCCAACCCCCCCTCCCCCTCTCCCCCTCTCCCCTCTAGTCTGTCATTCGCACGAGTTCACCAGTTTCTTTCTCGGGCCGGACTACAGTGCCTCGACGGCATACTGTTTGGCATCGAGGCGCACTTAGACCTTAGTTGGGACAGAATGCGAAGAAACATTGCGTACCGTGCTTTTGGCGCACGTTTAAGCAATCCGAAAATGTTCAAAAATAAATTCGGAACCGTACTTCCCTGCGGCGTCCCTAATGACCTACTGTGTGGCTACTGAACGTCCAATCCCATAGTTTGAATAAATTTCTGGTTAGAAAAAAAAAGTAAAAGTGAAGGGCGGATCCCAAATTTTACAAGAAAGTTACCCGTCAGCATAGCTGAATTGAATACTTTCTTTTCTAGACAAAGGAACGAACGATATAATAAGTGATACGAACGTTCAATCGTAGTCCATAATACCGATGCTATTACGCTAAACACAAATTATTTGTAAGAGATTTGAATATGAGAAGACGGCTATATACAAGGTGCCCCAGTTAACTTGGACCAAGATGTTAAATGTAACCAAGAGCTTTAGAGAAATCGTACCGACTGCATAGTAGCCGTAGTCGTATGTACTTACGGCCGGGGTTTTTTTCATCATGAAGTGTTACTTAAGTAATCACTTTTAATTAGTGAACTATTTAATTATTGCTTGAATGGCAAACATATATATTACAAAGTTGTAGGGGACCTAAGATAACCTCCGAACTAAGCATTTGTTTAGTGCTCAGTGTTGCCTCGTTGGCTTTTCCGTGAGAAAACAAAAGAGCGCTAAAAATCTAAAATACGAAATAGACAGGCGCTCGCGCGCCGCTACTCAAGCGCTCCCAAAAGCGAGTAGCCACGGATACACGGCTTTACCAGGAGCAGCAGCTCAGTACAGGGCTTCACGCTATGTGATGGTCGCGACATCAAAAGAACACGCCGCTGAGGCATTGATAAGCGTAGAGGAGCCTTGTACGATGCGGCGATAAGAGAATGCAGCCGTATATCTTTCAAGGGTTCATGGGGCACTTCGGTGCGGTCAATGCTGCAGCTGTATAACGCCTTGTTCCTCGGTTTCGCAAGATACAGCCTCCCTGTGATTGGGAACACCTGCAAAACAAACCTGCGTGTACTCCAGGGACTACAAGCTCAAGCCCTAAGGACGTGTCTCGGTCTTCCGAGGTGTGCGCCTACAGCGGCAACGATTGTCATAGCTCGAGATCACCCAATAACAACGTACTTGGTAACCGACGCTCTCAGAGCGCATATTCGCCACGTTGCCCGACTACCTTCTCACCACCTTGCCGCTCTACCCGCAGAAAGGCCACACGCAGCTATCAGTCGTATGATTGTTGCCAATCGCACCTCATTGCCAATGAACTACATGCCTGCTGCAAGACCATCCACACCTTTATGGTGCCTGCACAGACCTGAAGTACGCCTCACCATCCCAGGAATCACTAAAAAGGCTAACATGCCGTCGTTTGCCCTGAAGCAGGCCACATTACAACTTATACATGAGGTGCACAGCGGCCGCGTACACGTTTACATCGATGGCTCAGTCACATCTGCAAGTTCAGCTGCTGCTGTGGTGATACCAACAAGATCCATCGAAATACAGCTAAAAACGTCGCATGTATCATCAACGACAGCTGCTGAACTGGTAGCCTTGCGTGCGGCTCTCCATTTCATTCAGGAGGAACCACCGCATGCATGGTCAGTCTTCTGTGATTCCAAGGCAGCCCTACAGAGTGTACTCTCAGCACTGCGCCATGGATCACATGAACAGCTCGTCGCAGAGATCAGAGAAGTACACCATCGCATAGTTGACGAAGGACACGATATCATATATCAGTGGTTGCCTAGTCACTGTGGCATACACGGCAATGATCGAGCAGACGCAGCTGCCCGATCTGCCCATGACGGCGTCAGGTACATTGCCATTCCTCTTTCGAGAGACGACGCAGCGAAAAAACTTGCCGTACTGGCAAACGACCTGACATTGGCTCAGTGGAATTCATCCGATTTCACAAGTGCACGACTTCATACCCTGGACCCTACTTTACAACTCCGTATTCCGCCCGAGCTTCCACGACGCGACTGTACCCTTCTAGTTCGTCTATGGCTTGGAGTAGCATTTTCAAATGCGTACTCCTTTCTTATCGGAATGTCCGACAACCCACTTTGTGACTTCTGCGGGTGCAATGAAACAATCGCGCACCTTCTTTGTGAGTGCTCTCGTTTCAACCCGCAAAGAGCAGTCCTCTCAGCCACCCTAGACAAATTGGACAAGCGCCCACTGTCAGAAAACAAGATCCTTGGACACTGGCCTACGCGAACATCAGCGCGATCGGCTATGAAGGCGCTGCTGCGGTATTTAAAAGACACTGGACTTTCTGCCAGATTGTGACTTCACTGTGTGACTCAGGATTGTACGGTGCACTGCATCACAGTAGGAACGCCTTTGCGGGCTGCGTGACAGTGCCCACAGAAACAGTTTGTGTGTACGTGCGCGTGTGTGTAGTTTTTTTTTAAATCCTTCTCCCTCTCACCTATCGCTTCCCTTTTTCCCTCCCCCAGTACAGGGTAGCCAACCGGAGATAATCTCTGGTTAACCTCCCTGTCTTTCCTTTGCCTTTCTCTCTCTCTCTCTCTCTTGTAGGCGCTTGAGTAGCGGCATGCAAGTGCGCATCTATTTCGTATTTCGCGGGCTTTTGTTTTTTCTTGGAAACAACAACCAGGACCACTTCAGCGCGAAATAAATGCTTGATTCGGAAGTTATTTAAGGTGCCCTACAACACTGTAATTAGTATGTTTGCGATTCAAGCAGTAATTAAGAAGTTCACTAATTGAAAGCACTTAACTAATTAACACTTCGTGATGAAAAAAAACTGGCTGTGAGTGCATACGACTGCCGCTACTACGCAGTTGGTAGGATTTCCCAAGAGCTCTTGGGGTCTTTATAAATTCCTGGTCCAAGTTAACTGGGACACCCTGTATATGTACTACACGAATCGAAACAGAGCTCATAAAAGCAACTGATTAGCACTGCAAATACATTTTCGTATCCAGTTAACCTCATATACCTTTTCTATCAGTGATCACACTGACGTCAGCGCTGGCAGATACATTTAGGTTTAATTTCAATTGTGCTTCTGATAAATAATGAAACAAATCGGAATACTTTTAGAAAAACTACTGAGCTGAGGGAAACGATATACACAACCCCCCCGGAGCGTCTCCGGCATGGTCTCACTCTGCCTCTGGACACGGACGCGTTCGGACGCAAGATGTCGAGCTCTGCAAGAGCGGTTTCAGCGGCCGCGTCTGGCCGTGGTAACAGGTCTTCTGTCGCCCCACCGGGCTATCGGTATCTACTACCGACTTTGCCATCAGGCGAAACTATGAAGGAGTGTCTGTTCTTACATTGTGACGTTGCCGGGAGACCATACCGCCTCGAAGACTTCCGTGACCCGCTGCAAGAACTCGGTGTATTGAAAGACGTGACCGGTATTGGGCCCTTCCAAATGACGCATGTGTGGCTCATCAAGCTACGAACTCCAGAGGTGAAGGAAGTGCTGGTTAGAGCGGGAGGCCTGGAGGTAAAAGGGCGCTTTTGCGCCGTCATTGACCCAGTGCAACAAGACATCACACTCAAAGTACACTGGGTTCCATTCCACGTTACCGGGGAAGCATTGAAGAAGGCTTTCGACCACTATGGCGAAGTGAAAGAAGTAAGACAAGAAGATTGGAAGGTGAGGGGCTTCGAGCAAGCTGAGTCTACCACGCGTATTGTGCGGATGACGCTCCGAGAGAACTTAACACCGGACTCTCTGCCCCATTTGTTCAAGATCTTTGGTGGCTCTGTGCTGGTTGTCGTTCCCGGGAGAGCTCCGATTTGCCTGCGGTGTCGACGCAAAGGACACATTAGAAGAGACTGCAGAGTGCCAAGGTGTTCTGAGTGCCGGGAATTCGGCCATGAAGCACATGATTGCGTACGTACGTATGCAAGAGTTACTGGCAGCACGCAACCCGACGACGAAGGTCTGGAATTGATGGAAGAAGAGGTAACGGAGAAACTGACAGCGTCCTCGGAAACGCCGGTTGAACAGGTGGCAAGTGTCGCAAATAAGGTGGCAACGCCATCCGCGTCGACACAGGACGCCACAGCAGGAAGAAAGCAGAAAGAAAGAAGAAGGAATGAAGAAGAGAAGACGCCGCCTGCGCCCGCAGAAACGGAGCCCGGGTGTGACGCGTTTAACGTGGAGATGGACGCGGAGCCAGAGACGCCATATGAGACGCCGGATGAGTTGGCCACTGAGGAGCCAGCCGTGCCTTCCAAAAGGCACCGAAGCGATGCTCCAGAAGAGGAGACGCCGGCTGACAGTGTTCAGCGCCTGGAGCCGCAGTGGATGGTGGTCCGGTCGACCCGGGCCAAGAAAGGGAAGTCCGCCCCACCGCAACGGTCAGCGTCGCTCACCCGAGAAGGGCAGGCGACGCAGTGACCAACGCGACTGGTGTCGCGGGTGCCCGTAGAAGCTGTCGTGCCGGCAGGGACGCTCAGTATGTGAGCGTTGCTATTTGCTGAGCGCCTTACTGTTGTTTTGCTCTTGCTCTCTGAAATGGCTATGTCGTTAGCTCCATTGCGCGTGGGAACCCTCAACGTTAGAGGTTTTAGGGCGAGACGGCGGCAGCGTCAGCTCCGACGCGTAATGTTGGAAGAAGATTTAGATATATTGGCGATTCAAGAGACTAAAATAGAGAGTGAGAGTCAGACTGATAGTATGGTTGCACAGTTTAGTGACCGCTATACTGTATGCGTTAGTCATGCTGTTGGCACAACGGCCGGATGCTGCATGTTTATTAAGAAAGGTTTGGGTATAGTTGAGGAAACAGTTCTAAGTTGTCAGAGTGGTCGATTCGTGCTGTGCAATTTTTTATACTGCAACATAAAATACCGAATATTATGTGTGTATGCACCAACGAAAGTGAATGACCGGCTAAGTTTCTTTCAAGAAATATCGCATTATCTGAATACAGACAGATGTTTGATAGTGTTAGGAGATTTCAATTGCGTTTTGAGCTCGGACGATCGTTCGAGTGATGGATACTGGGCTGATAAGAGCGTTGTCTTTCTGAGGGGGGCCATTGGAAGAGCTCTGTTGGAAGACATTGCACATTACGCGAAAGGAGGCAATAATCGGCATTATACTCATTTTCAAGGCAATAGCCATGCAAGGTTAGACAGAGCTTATCTTTCGCAAGAAATCGCCACAATGTGCGATGACTACAAGGTGCTGAACATAACATTTAGCGACCATTGTTTAGTAGCCTTCACGATAGGGAAAAAGATTACCGCAAAACCTGGAATCAAATGGGAAACATGGAAATTAAACGCGAAACTCTTAAAGGACGACCAATTTCTAGAAAGTATACGCACAGAAATTGCCAAAGCAAATAATGACTCTGAAAAAGGATGGGGTGAGCGATGGGAGCGATTTAAAGAAGTCGTAAAAATGAATGCCATAGAGCGAGCAGTAGAAATACGTTTTAAAGAGCGCCAAGAGGAAAATAACCTTAAAAAAATGCTTCAGGAATTTGTGGATGCCGAAACTGCAGCGCCAGGCACATTTATGGAAGAAATAAGGGAAACAAAGAATAAAATTGAGGCTATCGACACGGAAAAATACCGTGGCGCACTTATTCGCGCACGAATGGGAAAGATCTTGGCTGATGAAATGCCAACAAAGCGTGCATTGGGAACTGAGAAAAAGTATGCGAGGAGAAACGAAATAGTTGAGATTGAATACAAAGGGAAAATATCTAGAGATGCCGAAGAAATTAATTATGCGTTTACGGAATATTACAGGGAGCTCTTCAAGTGTAGAATACCGAGCAAGGCTGGGTATGAAAGCCATTTTCTAACCTATCTACCTAGGTTAGACGCCGAAGAAACAGATAGATTATCCGAAGATATCACAGCAAAGGAGATCGAAACGGCCATTGAAGACCTTAACCCTGGAAAATCGCCAGGACCTGATGGCCTAACTGCAGTTTTTTACAAAGCCTTTTGCTCGAAGATAGCCATCTTATTAGAGCGTGTTTTTATGGAGGCGTATCAAAAAGGTCGTTTGCCACCGTCCTTTAAAAGGGCGTATACAGTCTTGATACCAAAAAGCGATGACGCAAATAAACTTAACAAAGTAACAGGCTACAGGCCAATTACGCTGACAAACGTAGATTATAAAGTTTTAATGAAGATATTTGCGCGGAGACTACAAGGGGTTATTGGTGCTTTAGTAGGACCGCATCAGACCTGCGGGATAAGAGGGAGGTCTATATTTACTAATATCCATGTGGCTCGCAGCATTCTTGAAACTTGTGATGCAGATTTTAGGAAAGTCGCTATGTTACAAATTGATCTAGAAAAGGCGTTTGACAGAGTATGTCACAATCTCCTGTTTACAATTCTTGGCTATGTCGGTGTTGGATCACGGATAACAGAGGGAGTTAAAATGGCATACAGTAATTGTACAACTAACCTCATTGTCAACCATAAGCTAACTGAAAGGATTGAAGTGCGTTCCTCTGTTCGTCAGGGGTGTCCCCTGTCACCTCTTTTGTTCGCAATATATCTAGAGGCTCTCTGTAAAAGAATTATTGATAGTCCGGATGTGCGAGGATTCAGCCTAGAAGGATGTGAGGTACGTTTATTAGCTTACGCTGATGATGTTGTCGTTTTCTGTGACGATAAGGAGAGTGTTCGAGCTACCATGACAATTATGCGTGAGTTTTGTGACATGACGGACAGCAATATAAACCTGAATAAGTGTGTCGGCTTGTGGCACGGCCGGTGGCAAAAAACGCCGCGTGTTTTTGAAGGTATGCAGTGGAAGCTCACGCCTGGGATTTATCTTGGTGTACCATTAGGCACACATCGAGACACTAAAGACTTATGGAATGGCAAAGTGCAGGAATTAAAAGCTCAAACTGATAAGTGGGCTGGACGTGACCTCTCTATATTTGCACGTGCGGCTATCTGCAGAATCTTCTTGGTGAGCAAACTGTGGTATCTCATGCAAGTCCTGAGTTGTTCCCGATTCAACCTCAAGAAATTCCATAGAGTATTTGCTGTTTTTGTGTGGCAGTCTGAATATGAAAGAACAAGCAGGAACAACTTGTTTCGCAAGTTGGGTCAGGGTGGCTTGTCATTACCAAATTTATACTTAAAGCAACTGATTTCTAGATTTTTGTTCTTACGAGACACGACAAATCCTTTCTTACGAACAGTTATTCAAGTCCGATTGAGCAATGCCTTACCTAGCTTTGTTGTCTCGATGAGGGAGGGTGGGTGTTACGCAATGAGTAAATTTTTACGTGAGGTGGTCGTAGCATTTAGACTTTTACATCACCACTTTTCCATAGAATATTTGGCTGCAGTCAGTCGTAAGCGGATAAGCTCGGATTTAATAGATATTATGTTCCCAGAACCATTATATCGATTAATGTACCACGAAGGCCAAGGGAAAGATGTCCTAAAACGTGTGAAGCGAATGATTGTACCAGGGGGAGTGAAAACATTCTTTTTTAAACTACATACCAATACCTTGCCTGTTAAAACATGGCTAGAAGAAAGAGGGGACTATTTACCATGGGGGACTAACTGTTTGATTTGCAAGAAACCAGAAACTATAGAACACGTTTTTCTGGACTGTTGGAGTGCGGTCTTCTTTTGGGATATTATGCAAAGAACTATTAAAAAAGAATTGCCGTTAACAGCTCATGGTATCCGTTACCTATCCACAGAGCAAGACAGTATACCTTATGACATGTTCTTTCTTCTCGGCCTTCACAGTATCTGGAGAAACCGCATGGCTGTAAGGAATTGCGATATAAATGTGAGAACAGTAAACTCATATTTTGCTGAGAATATCAGTAAACTGCGGGAAGTTTTTCAGAAGTTAGCGTATGACGATGATCTGTTGTCATTGATGGATGCCCTTGCCAAAATGAAAGTTTTGTAATCTAAACCGCAAGCTTCAAGCGCAGCGGTGGGAAAGTGAATATTGTCAAATGGTGGGAGCAATATGTATTGATGTATTTGTTGATTGTCTGGAAATAAAGAAAAAAAAAAAAAGTCTCCGGCATGGTCTAGTGGCTAGGATACCTGGCTCTCACCCAGGAGGCCCGGGTTCGATTCCCGGTGTCGGAATTGTTTTTTCCACGTTTTTTTTTATTACTAATACTTTTTAACTATAAAGCGTGTACACAACAGATGCGGTCACACGGCCATCCGCAGTCGATGTAACGTCAAGTCGAGGAGCGTTATCGCATTAAAGCACAACTCGCGCTGCGTGTTCAATCATTCGTCTTGCTTGTTAATTCTTATTCATCTCTTAATTGTCTTTGAGGTGCCGACGCAACTGTGATATAATGATGCCAGAACGACGGCCAGGCCAGTTTGTCGTTATAATATAGGCGTGTCCTGCCAAATGCCATGTGTTTATCTTTCTTTCTTTTGAGGGGGAGGATGTGAAAATATATATCCCAGGTGAAAATGTTTTTACTTCCAGCTGGATTATGGAACTGGAAATTTCACCCAGCTGGATACTTTTCTAGCTGGGAAGGCAGCTGGAAAAAATCCAGCTGAACCGGAACCGGAAATTTCACCCAGCTGGATTTTTTCCAGCTGCCTTCCGAGCTAGAAAAGTATCCAGCTGGGTGAAATTTCCGGTTCCATAATCCAGCTGAAATATGTCCCAACTGGAACGTCTTCCAGCTGGATCCAGCTGCAAGAAATGCCAGCTGTAATTCAGCTGGAAGAGGTTCCAGCTAGAATCTCCAGCTCGGACTTTGGGTCTATAGACCCACAGTCCGGGGGGGGGGGGGGGCACACAGCACCGGTCGCCATGGTGTTGAGCCAAGCCCAGGTGAAATCCCAGGGTGTAACTTCGCATCAAGCGGGATACAAACTGGCCAGAACTCACATGGATCAGCTTGCTGTCTCAAGTCACAGTTAGTTTCTAATGTGACTGGCCGCAGGACCAACTGGTCCGGTGAAAATACATGAAGCCAAAACAGCACGGTGCTGAAACTTGAAACCCTTTATTTGAACGCTTGCAGCAAGGATTGTGAAAGCATATCTTGCAGCTCCCCCAAGGTGTGAAATGCACTTGCACATCTCCTTGTACACCATCTGAAAGAAATATTTAGACATAGTGAGTGAAATTTAAAACAATCATGACTATAATCCACTCATTTCTAGTAAACAGTGACCTTTACCAAAATCACGTGGATTGTATCAACAGCCTTTGGACAGTACCACAGTGTACCTTCATCACAGCCCCTTTTACAGTTTATGTGGCGCAAGGCCTCAACCTGAGCTCTCACGAGGCTCTCAACCTGAGCTGCAGAAGCTATGCAATGATTGTTAAATTGTTTAGCGTCATTGACTGTGGCTTTAGTGTAAATAGAATTCAAATGAGCTCATTTGTATATTGAACTAGGCGTGTGGTGTAACTCAGGCTCCCAAAAAGCATTTTTCTGCTGAATAACACAGGAGCTTGAGGGCCAGTCTTTTTATGTTTTTGCTGTTTTGTATCAATTCAAAAGCCTGCCATTCGAGGCTCCGTGTTTGCGAGCACGCACGTGCAGTGAAAGCACGCCATAAATGTGCTTCCATTGCGTTGGGCAGATTGACATATACGCACTAGTATTTAATAGACGTATGTGCAACATTGGGCACAAAACACTGCACGGCGCTATATTCAAGTGGCTATTGGAGAAAAAAGGGGCTTATGCAAACTGGCAAGCACTTCGCATATTGCTGCGTGATAATTTTTCTGTTTTATGCAATTTTTAACAAATCGCCTGTTGAAGATACCGTAATTCTAGTCGTTGAGCTGGATCCTTCAAAGGAGGAGATTACCTGCACGAAAAATCGGAACACATATCGAACTACTTTTAAAAAATTAAATAATTAACTTCTTAATTTGTTACATAACGGCACATGTCGCTATCTACGAATTGTAGCCATTGAGATTGCCAGGCGTATCCACTTGGACTTACTTTCCAGAATTTGACACCAGTTGAAAATATGTGTCATGAAACTCTGTCTTAAAAGTGCACTGTTGGTCGACTTACTTTTTTAACAAAACGCTCTTTTATGTATTAGAGCACAAAAGTAACTGGAACGCCAACTTATTTCGCCTCACACTTTAGAAAATCATATATCGAAACTGGTGTAATTCCGGAAATTCATTTAAAGTGGATGCTACTTGCAAACTCACAGGCTACAATTCGTTAATTTCAATATGTGCAGCAAGGTAATGTTAATTTAATTTTTGCTAATTACTTGAAAATGTCTTTCGAGTTCGCGTGCTAATAATGTACACCTCTTCGAATAATTCAGCTCAGCGACAAGAATTATGATATCTGCCACAGGCAATTTCTACAAATTCCGCAAAACATAAAAATGATCAACCTGTATACGAACATCACGTACAGCAGGGACCTATGATATCATGCTCAAGCGTGCCAACATTCAGGATATAAATAAACATTAACTTACGCTGAAAACATAAGCAAGTGAAATAATTACCTCCAAATTGTAGAATCAGGGCTGGAGAAAACGGTGCTTTTCGATCCGCACTGGTGAATCACAACACCACAAAGTACAGCAATAACAATTGTTGATACCCGCTTGCCTGTACTTGTAACGCCGTCTAGAGAAGAAACTGTCCAAAAATATTTACTTCATGCGCAAGATCATGCAGGTCCCTCACAAAAACTTGATCATACGCACACCCGAGAGACTCTCGTTGTCTCACAAAATTGCCTCGCCGTGACAGTTTCCGCCATGTGCTGTACGAAACTAGGGCCATACTATGGCCACTGTGGCGTCGTCATATTTTTTTATATTCGGCCTGCATCTGTAATGCTGCTGTTTGCTGTGAATAAAAATCCGAGCTTTTCCGAGAAATACTAATATTGCAACACCAGGCTATTATTTTATTATTAGTGTCAAAAGAGCACATCAAGACAAGATACGAGACTAAAGCTACTAAGCATTCAACAAAAATGGCGGCGATTGTAGCGGCGTCGTGCAGAAAGGAAAAGATAGGAGCAGCGGTCATTGCAGCCTGATAACTGCTGAAGGTGCCACATGTTAAGGCTCTTTTTTGTTAGGGAAGGAATTGCTATGCTGTATAAACAATAGCCGTTTGCGCAACGGCTCATCATGACCAATCGGGCAAGCTCCTCGCTAGACGACATCGACAGTGTAGCAAGATAACACAGTGTCGATCAAGAGCGCGTCACTTTTGTCTATTACAAGTAAGGTTCAATAAAAGTGGCAGTTTTCCTGAATAAATTTTTTTTTGGCAACTCGATCACACAGGACACTTTCGATTGCAATCGATCCCGATCGGGCCCGATCGCGATCAAAGGTACCCTGAGTGATGAGCATTTCCATGCAGTTCATGCAATTAATTACGATTGTTGTCACAACACAAAGAAATAAAAATAATTTTTTTTGCTGCTGCAAGAGTAAAAGCTCTTCGTTCTGATACAAACGACACCTAGGGCTAAATATGGGCATGTTGCAGATACAAAAAATGTCTTAATGCAAGTGGGAAGCTCCACTTTCCAGTCGATAGATTCTACTTCCGGCTGGAAAATGCTCCATCCAGTTGTTTCCAGTTGGAAGCGCTGTTTCCAGCTAAAAAAATGCTGTATCCAGTTGTTTCCAGCTGAAGCTGGACAACTTCCAGCTGGTAGTGCTGCTTCTAGCTGGAAAACCAGCTGAGGTGGCTTCCACTTCAAGCTGCAAAGTGCCATTTCCAGCTGGCTCTGGAAAATTTCCATCTGGAAGGGCTGATTCCAGTTGGAAACCTGGCTGGGAAGACCATTTCCAGCTAGAAATTCAGAGCCCATTTTAACGCGATAGCGTTAAGGAGCTCGTGTCGCAGAAAAGCCGGTGTCGTCGACGTCGGGTGTCGGCGTCGGCGGCGTTGACCGTGAGCGATAAATCACGGCAGGCGCTTCATAAATAAAAAGCAACTTCCAAGATTGGCCCGGTGGGAATCGAACCCGGGTCTCCGGTGTGTGAGACAGAGACGCTACCACTCAGCCACGAGTTCGATGCTTCCAAGCGGTGCAAACGCGCCTCTAGTGAATGCGGTGTTGCCTTCGAAACCAGCCGTGGAAAGTTATACTGCGGTGTATATCGGTAATTATGAACATGTAACGTACAGAAGTCACAATTACACGAGTTGCGAAGTGCGTTTCCGCTGCATTTCTTTTGCGCTTTCCGCACACGCAGAGCCATCTTGCGGCAAACACAGAAGACCCCCTCCTCTCAATGTACGGCGCTGCCCCGACAGGAGGCGCGCCGCGCGCGCATTGGGACCGCTGCCAGGCTAGGGTGTCTAGATAGGGGAGGTGTGATGACCGCGGCGCCCTTCCCATGGAGTGGGGTGATCCCCTTGCGCGTGACTGCCGCTAGGGCAATACAGAGCGCTGCGGCCCGGGGCGCCGTGTGCATTTCCGCGGAGACTGCGCAGAGAAGGCAGCGAGTCCGGCTAGACAGCACCTGGGCGCCGGATGTTCACGGTGTGTTTTGCTGCAGATTGTTGCGTGTGCTGCTTATTTATAACTGCTGTGGGCTGACGAAGATGCCTTCAACTTCAAAGAAAAAAACTCAGAGGTGGTGCTTCGTGCCAGGGTGCGATTCCGGTTATAAATCGTGTTCGGAAAAAGTGTCCCTTTTCCGTGCGCCGACTTGCCAAGAACTGTTTTTGAAGTGAGCGCATGCCATTCCAAGGGCCGACAAACCGCTACGTGTTTCAATACATTCCGCAAAGGCCCTCCTGAAGTACTTAACCAAAAAGGTCGGCTTCAGATACCTGATCACGCCGCACCTGAGCCAAGACTGCCTTGAGCGCTCGTTTGGGATAGTACGGCAGGCAAGTGGTGCAAATGATCACCCCACCCCGGCTCAGTTCATCCTTATCATCGGGTACTTGTATATCTTTGGCTATAAAAATAATTTTGCCGAACAGCTTCCTGTAATTTCAACATTTGCAGGTGCTTGAGCTTTTACAGTCTTGCAAAGAGCCCTAGAGGTGGAAGCGTGTGGCCAGGACTTCTGGACTCCCTTCTTTCTGCGGAAGAGGCACTCCTGGAAAATCAGAAACAAGATGATGTATTACCCATGGAGGCTGTTGAAGTGGCCGTGGACCATGTGGACTATGTTGAAAAACGAAGCGATGCTCGCTTGGTATACTACATTGCAGGCTACGTGGCCAGGAAGCGTGTGCACTCAGCTAGCTGTGCAGCATGCAGGGATGCCAGCCTTGTGCCGAGGGACTGTGTCCCAAAAGAACTCCCAGCTGATGCCTCCAAAGAGTGGGACTTGGGTGGGCTTCTCTACCCGTCGAAGTCATTGTATCGTCTGATTCAAGCTAGCTCTTGAAAGCAGGCTAACACATGAATTTAGCAGAACGCGTCTGCATTCTAAAGCTGCCTTCAGCATACTCAAGAAAGCGAGTGCAAATGTGCCACAAATTGGTTGTGTGGAGCATTGCCTGGCACTTACAGAATCGATGGTCAGGTTTTTCTGCCTTACCAGAATCCACTTTCATTTGAAGAGCCTCAACCAGGAAATGGATGAGAAAAAAGGCAAAAGAACGAAGCCTTGCCTGATGTGAAACAAGCAGCAGAATTGGAAGTACATTCTGCTGTATGCAATAAAGTTTGCTCGTCCAGAAACATGTTGCTTTTGTTTATCTGGTTTTTGAATTGCAGTGAGAATGAAATGACTCCAGGACGTTGCACTACAAGGTATGTCATGGTTTAATGCTGATTTGGCAGGTGTAAACGAACTTAAACGCTTTCGTACGTAATAACGCCCACAACTAAAAAAAAAGCGGGTGGCGAAAATGAACATTCCGGGGGATCCTAGCAGTTATCGCGTTGACCTCGGAGAAGAAAGAATACGATTGCATATAAATCGTGCAAACAGCATTCTACGATAGATAAGCTCCCCCTGATTTAGTGGCTATAATACGGAATTTCTAAAATGCGTGCTCGCTTTCTGCCAGCAGAAAACTCGGTTGTGTTACCCCGTATTCGAAAACCGCATGATAACCGTAGCGCAATACCATCTTTGCAATGTCTAAGGGACTGCAGTATTAGCTAAAATTTCCAAAACTCAGTCAAATGCGTTTCCACTACAGCATTCCCTCTAAACACGCAGCGGACGGCCGCGCGTGCTGACGGCGCCCCTCACAACAGCGCCGCCCCGCGGCATTCACGCGAACGGGGGTCAGGTTTTCCTGGCCGGTCATCACACCTCCCCTATCTAGACACCATAGCCAGGCGCGTCGCGGGACTCCCTCTCCCCTGACGACGCTTCGCCGTGCTTCCGGTTTAGATTACTATCTCTCTGCCCGTGCCGATCACGACGTTTGGCTGGCGTAGATCGTTTCCCCTCCGAGACACCGAGTTCTTTGGTTCGTTTCGTTCGCTCAGGCGCACGTTTCGTTGTCGCGCCGAACGCTGCGTTGCTCGACGTTCACCGCGTGATAGGTGGGCGCTAAGTCCGATGCGGGGCGCATCGTAAGTGATTGCTGTGCCGTAGCGCATTGTCTTATACCCCTTGGCGGGTCGACGGGAACGCTGTCGCGTCCCACTCTTGAAGGCGAAGCTTAAGCGTCCTCCAATTTTTTCATGTGGATATGCTAACATCCTGTTCTATGCGCCATCCGCCTAAAGAAAACACGGATTCAGTATCAAACTCCTAATTCTGTTCATACCGCTATTTCTTCTTTGCACATGAACGAGACATGATGAAGTAGCTGAAGGCGTTGTATTGGTTGAAAAACCGTGATGGGTAGATAACTATAAATGCGTGGGTTTTTAACATTGGAGCTTAAGCATTCCTCGCCTTAACCCGTTTCCTAGCTAGTGCATGAAGTGGGATGCATATCTGTTCAAAGCCTGTACTGGCTAAAAAATGAACGCGAAACAAAACATGAAGTCACGTGTCACGAAGTAACACGTGTGCATTGTTCGTCCAAGGGGTATGGTCAACCAAGCAGAACATTCGAAGACTGATAGAGCGTGTAAGAATTTCTATTCACAGCAGTGTTTTCAACAAACGCATATATATATATATATATATATATATATATATATATATATATATATATATATATATATTCATCACGAGAAATATATGCAGGCATGTAACCTCGAGTAACTTCATCGGAGGGCTTATAATTATTAAATGTTTGGTTCGTTCGAAAGTGTCCCACCACCAGCCAAAAATTGCTTGTAAAGATTGCTTTGCAACATAATAACGCAACCAAAGGTGAAGCTTTCTCATTCCAACACAAGATAATTGCATGTAAAACCGATAGCTCGGAGTGAAATAAAATAAAGAAGGAAATATAATAATAAAAAAAGAAAAGGAAAGGAAAGAAAAGAGAAAGAAAAGGAGAAGAAAAAACAAAGAGGGATTGTCACGAAGGGGTTTTCGGCAATGCTCAGTATGTGTCTCTCAAAACTAGCGATTTTTCGAGAAATAACTGTTGTGTTTTTTAAAAACAGTTGACCGGTTAAGCGGCCAAGTCGAACCGAGCGCGATCAGCGCTCCATCTAGTGGCAGCAAATGACACCAAGTCACCAAGCGTGCGGCATCCGAGACTCAGGATTAGGATGCCGGAGGACATGCTAACGTCAAAGACGCGTTCTCGTAAAATCTTGTCATGCTCTAAGATTTGTTGTTGTTGTTGTTTAGTTAAAATTTAGTTAAAACGCGTTGGCCCGCTAGTTCGTTTGATTCCACGATATAATGTATAAGCGCGACTGAACAAGGACGTAGAAAGGAGCAGACAGACTGAGATGGCGCTGTCTCTGCCTGTCCGTTTTTTTTTCTACGTCCCCGTTGAGTCACGCTTACGCATTCTATCACTGTTACTTTAGTTAGCAAGCGAATGTTTGAAAATTGATAGGGCTGATAAAACTACTATCCTTACTTCGTACAGCTATCTACTAATTTGCTAATGCAATAGGTGTTGCTCCTTTCGGGCGGAACTGCGACTTTTTTGCTGTGTTACATTTATACGTTTACTATTGCATAATTATCCTGGTTCATACTTATAATTTATATCTACTGTAATTGTTTTTCGCTTACTATATATCTTGTTCTGGTGTTCTCCGGATCTTTTCTGTATTTCTTGTTCTTTTTAGTAATGTTTTTTTAAGCCCAGAACGAACCCCCCCTCCCCCCCCCTTCTTTATGCAATGCCTTCGGGCCATTCAAGTGAAAAAAAAAAATGTATGCGTGTCAATAGTATTACTCGGGTGCGTATAACATATGCATCTATAGGCTCCCTACGCATTACCATGGTACTATTACGTTTTCGTTACATGCGGTTTTAGCAAACGACTCCCTGTGCTGACCTTACTGGCAGAGGCTTTTCGTCTAAACACGACACTGCAGATACATTTGGCTAGCTATGGGAGCTTTTATTTAAAAGAATTTCAAAGAACAATGAAAATTTCAATATATACGTTTTCAAATTAGTGTTGTTTATATTGAAAATTAAATATGAAGGTGAAATTCGAGGACTCACCCAGAGCAGGTCCTGTGGTTTTTCAAGATATCGTTTGTTAGCAGTCAGTCCATCATTGGCTCCATTGGCAATCCTGCCAGGCATACATTCGCGATCTTCGCGGTATTAAATGAAGTACTCTCTCTCTGCACCGGGTAACGTTCTCACTGCAATGCCGAATTCCGCAGAAAAGATTCGAAAAAAAAAGCGCACTTATGTAACCCTCCGTGGTAGAATGAGCATTGCGACGTCTTCCCGATGACGACTCGCTTAACGAAACGCAATGGTATCATTTTCACATTTCCTTGCGTCATATCACGGCTCACGTTCCTCGATCTCGTGCGCGTACATGCGTCGACGTTCAAAGGAGCCCGGCACAGCTAATGACTCACAAGTAGAAGGTTCGTCCATTGGAGCGCACGACAGAAATCGCCAAAATCACCGCACCGACTGGCAGTGGGCCAGTGCCACCAGCGCCTCCGCAGAGGGAGGGACAGTACGGGAACGCTGGCATGATGAGCGGCATCGGAGCCAGCTGTGGGACGCGAAGACGATGAACGCTCGAGTAGTGGCACGAGCGCGCTTCTGTGAACACGCGACTTATCAAACCATCTGTGGCCACGCCGCGTCATTTTCTGTTTTATGTGCCGTATAATGCTTTTGCATTTAAAAAAAACGCCCTCTCTATCAGATAGGGTGCGGGATGAGTTTGGGATTGAACAGTACATACAATGGAGGGAAGTAGACGAAGTTGAATGTTTAGGGCGGCAGCCAGCGCGCTGGCCTTCACTGCACAAAGCTGGGGCTCGAGCTGTTGGTCCTTATACGGCTGGTACCGATTGTTATGGCTGCCACTAATTGTTACGGGGACGGGCTTTCGGCGACCTTCAACAGCGTCGACTTGCAGCACGAACCAGACTGACCATCGGAGAGGGTCCGTCAGGGAAGACCAGATGATGTAGAAACAAATAACAGAAGTTTATTATATCGTTACGAGTGAGCAGTGCGCTGCAAGATAAACAGTACAGAGACGTTCGTTGTTTCGTACAGAAACACGCAAGGGCAGAGGAGATATTCACGTGGCGTCTCACTGGCCTTATACGCCCCACCATTCGGGCAACCTCAAATCTCTATTGCCGCCCGGTAGAGAGCCTTGTCAGCGCACTGGTCAGGCCACGCAGAGGGATGCGGAGGAAAACCGCTCCCTGGCAATCCACACAGAGGTACACGGAGAAAAACCACTCACTGGTGTAGAAGTTGGGAGCTTAGCATAACTTCTTGCTGGGCTAGTTGGTGCATTGCTTTGAAGAGCCAAGTGGGGAGCCAAGTCGGGTCAACACATTGGTCAATCCACACACCGGAATTCGGTGAGGAAACGCTCTCTGGCGTAAAGTGGGTGATCGAGACGACACAGTGATCGAGACGACTGAAAGCGCGCCCGCCCACCGATGACAGGAAACCGCCATCGGCCGGCGGCAGAGATGAACACGTAAGCCTGGACGTGGTGTGGGCTCCTCAGCCCCCGTCTTAGGCGCGAGCACCCAGCGCGCACGCAAGCAACGTCTGAATCCCGCCAGGAAGTCGGCTAATGGGGGAAGCCTGTCGGATGTCAGGATTCAAAAACAGGACACCTAGCACAAAAGCTCGCTTTTACTTCGCTTACATTTACTTTGATTCATGCTGCTAATACAGCTACGAGTCTTGCACTTCGTGTAAATAACATGTTGCTATCACATTCATTAATTAGATTTCACGGAGAAACTGTGATACTTTACAATAACATGTTGCTATCACATTCATTAATTAGATTTCACGGAGAAACTGTGATACTTTACAGCGAAGTGGTTAGCCTCTTCGTTGGTCGGCATTTTTTCGTGTCCTTGTCCATGGGTACAAATTTGGGCCGATCCCAGAGCCAGTGAAATACCGGGCCGAACCGAGGGTGAGTTGAGGCATCCTTCAAGCACTCGGTAAAATGAATCGAAAAGTGCATGCATCCTTTGGAATCGCGCTTAAAACACACAGAACAGCATTCGTTTCACTAAAGAAGCAGAAAACAAGCTTCCGAGCAACATGATTGATGATAAGGTGCTCCTGGCAACAATGCGAAGCACGTAGCGCTCCCAGCGTATGTTTGCCGGGTGAATTATTAGTGTTGCGCAATCTGCCGCGGCGACGGCAGCTTGCGACGTGGTGAGTGACGTCACTAGCCCTTCGTATATAAAATAATTCCAATCTAGAAACTGATTTCACTGCTGTTGCAGAAACGCTATGGGTAGGGAACGCATAGTCAGGATTCCCGAGTATCACGGTGTGAGCTCGACGTTACCTACAGATGTGCTACTGACGTTAGCGACCTAACATTGAGAATAAGAAAACTTAATTTGCCAATCTTAGTTTTGCAGCGAAGCTGTTAAGGGCTAGTTCCCCCAGGATTGTGTCCGTGTGTCGACACCAAACCCCTGGGCCTTCTCCTCCGGCGTCCGCGTCAGACGCCAACTGCGTTCGTGCCATCGAGTTCGCGCCGTGATTGACGTGACCCTACTACAATAAAACGTCATTACGTGGGCCGATCGCGAAGATAGTGCAATGCCGGGTTGACCCGCGGCGCAGGTGCAGTTGGCCATTGAGGGGCCCACATGGCATCGCTGGTCATCCTTCTTAACAGAGTGGAAGGGCATCGGGTTTTTTATAATACAATAGTCACGTGCAGACTGTCAAAGTCCTCGCGCCGAGCTAAACAATCATGTTTCGTAACACACACTAAGCATAGGTGCATCGCGCATTCAACACAAGTCACCTGCAGCGCGTTTTATCTATTTGTTTCCTGCGTTATCCTTATTACGTTTGCTACTGTATAATTATCGTGTTCTCAACTTACAATTCATATTTACTGTGAGCGAAAATCTGCTACAGTAACGTTACGTCTCAACATGGCCAAGGGCATTAATTAGACGTTTAGCAAGAGGCAACCCCGCCCATTCGTCACCGTTTGTCCAGAAGTCAACGCAGTGTTGATGCCGACTGTTGACGGGTCAACAAAAGACCCCTCTACATGAAACTCACAACCCGAACTAATTGATGAGAAGGACCAACGTAGAATGCTACTGTGGGAACGGCTTCGGCCTCGGATTCACAGGTTGCTAAATATGCGGCGCCGAAGTTGCGCAGTTTGGCGGTATGGCGCGATATCGTGGACGGGATATTGTGACTCATTTGATGATATTGGCCGGCCGCGATACAGTCATCATATTCCGTTGTCTTGTAAACTATGCAAGACGACGGTATTCAAAGCGGATATTTTTGGTGCAGTTGGAGGTCATGACGTGTCCTGATGGGAACTCAGACGTTTATCATGTTCATACATAGAGTGAGCTTCCGTATCTGGAGCCAGTGTAAATTGTGCATAATAAACTTTTTTTCCTTTATTCCTACAAGTGGACGTACTCGTCAATAGGCTTGTTGGATCCCTGGCCAAAATTCCACTTCGAGCCGGAACAGTAGATATAAGCTAGAAGTTGTGAAGCCTCTGGATATCTTCTGCATTCCTTGTGTTCATTCTTGTTTCTTTTTCCTTTTTTGAAACAAATGATTTTGCCACTGAACGAGCCACCAATCCCTATCTGTATTTATGTAATGTCTACGGGTACTTACGGTGAAAAAGAAAAGTGCGTGTCAATAGTATTACTAGGGAGCCAGAACATGCACGTACAGGCAGCCTCTGTATTACGGTTTCGCTACGTGCGGTTTCAGCAAGCGACCCCTTTCTGATCATGCTGATAGACTTTTTTCGTCGAAACATATAGCTGCAGGCATACTTAATTGACTTGCTTGTAGAGGTGTTATGTTAAAAAACATGAAAGAATCATAAAAAATATTTGCTGGAAATTATTACATCAACGTTGTTTGCAGTGCCAATTAGATGTGAAGACGAAATTTGCAGACTAACCAGAGCAAGTGCGGGGGCTTTTCAAGATATCCTGTGTTCGCAAAAAGGAAAAGCTTGGCTCCATATGAAGGTCGTAGTCGGGATTACCTGGTAACGTTCCGCTGCAGCACCGCTTACGTATCCCTACGTGCACAAATGGGATAGCAATGCCACGTCTTCCTGCTGGCGACTCGCTTTACTGTTGTTTTCACGTTTCCTTCTATCATTTCGTTGCGTGGACGTCCAAAGGAGCTGGACCTAGCTACTGAATGAGAACTCGAAGGTTCGTCAATCGAAGCGCACGAACTTGCAGTGAGCCAGTGCGGTCAGCGTCTTTGCAGAGAGAGGCGCAGTATGGGAACGCTGGCATGAAGAGCGGCATCGGAGCCAGCTGCGGCAGTCGACGACTCAAGCGCCAACAGTGCCACGAGCGCTTCTTTGTGACCACGTGAATCTCTGTACCTTGTCCGGCCACGCTGCCGGACATATCTCTCCGTATATCAAGTAGGTACTGGGATGAGTTTGCGATTGAAATTTAAGTACACTGTAGTGAAGCAGATGAAGTTGAATGCTAAAGGGGACAGCCACCGCCTTGGCCTTCGTTGCAGGAGGTTAGAGCTCGAGCTGTTGGCACTCGCTGACTGTTTAGACGTCGATTTTCGCCGGCGGAACTCTGGCAATAAAACGCTCATTGTGATTAGTGGAGGTGCGGGGCCCTGCAGTCAAGACTGGGGTTCTTTAGGTGCGCAGCCACATGCTACCTTCGGCGATGACCAACAATCAACCACCCGCAATGTCAACGGCGGTCACGTGCACGCGGCTCCGACGCGCCGAGACATGCGGGGTTACGAACACCTCAAGCTCTTTAGCCTCGTGCAGCGCAGGCCGAGGCGGTGACTGTCCCCTGAACATTAAACTTCATCTGCTTCACCACAATATCAACTTCAGACACAAGAATGCCCTCATGAACTATGTGGCGGATCCTTCGTTCCACCTGGCCTAGAATTGCTGTGCCTCCCGACTCCGAACCCCTTCGATCGTACAAAGAAACTCCTGAACCATCGTCAATCTCTCAGCCCCATTCTGTTTTCGTAACGTAACCCTCTGCTTGGGTCGTGGGCGGTGACGCGGGGAAGAAGCCCTTAGCGTGGCAGCGATGGTCGAGCGGCGGCAGGGTCGAAAGCCGGACACGAGAGGCGAGCGGCGAAGTATGTGTGAGGATCCATCTCTGCCGCTCAGCGCTTTGTTCTCAAGGCTACGGGTGCAGGCGATTCGTGTGATTTGCCAGATTGCATCAATATGGCCGGTTGATTCAGACCGTTGGCGGTTCTCGAAGGCGCCTCGGTGCGTCATTTTCCGTATGCCCGAACGGTCGCTTACCGGTGTCCTTGGCGGTAGGCTCTATGGCTATAGGAGCTTGTGAACACACATAAGCCCCGCACTTACGAACCGTTGTTCGACGTGACACACCACCTGCCTTTCTCCGCTACTGGGAGCAGCGGGCGCTGAGTTGCGTGCTCCGTGCATCATATTGCCGTGTTGTATCAGAGTGAAAGCTCTACTCGCCATGTCACGCAAGGTCATTCATCGCGTCGCAATGACCTTGATCCACCGGAGCGCAAGTGTGGCAGGCATGACATCACGCCACGTGATCCGCGGCGGAAGGGCGTCGCAGCTGCGTTCGATCGGAGCCTCCCCGCTTCCGCACCACGTGGTTAGGCGAGCGTTAATTATTAACGGCTGCTTCGCCGGCGCTTGGTCGCTCAGTCTCGCCATAGATCACGTGCCGGGTGACTCGTCTGTGCGTGCGATTCAGTGCAAGTGACAGGCTGAATCCAATCATCCGGTAGACATAACTAGACGGCATCCTTCGCAATCTTAAGCAAAGGCAAAGTTGTCTATTGAGACACCGGAGCAAAGGCAGGCCAGATTAGCAGGTCCCAGAGAAGCTTACCATACGCGGAAGCGTGCCAAGATCGAAGCTACTGCAACGGCCGCCGTCGTTCAGCAACACGAACACAAGGCGAAGGAGGCGAAAGTGTCGATGCAAACAGCGGCACCCACGAACCTCTGAGTAACCACACCCTTCGGAATGCGGCAAGCTCGACCACGACGGCCAGGTTTCACCGCCACTTCACGGACAACCCGTTCGGCAGCGCATGTAACCTTTGTGAAAGATTGTGACCTAACTTTAATGAAACCCTGTATGACTAGTCTTGGCTAAGCCAAGCCAAACAGACCTTTCTCTCGTGATAACGAGGTTTTCAAGATTTGAACCTCAGCCTTCTTTTTTATTTTTTATTTTATTTTTTCGCACGGAGGTTTGCCGAGTAAATGCTTTCAATGTCCCACGCGTCTGGCTTTCCCTCGGAACGAGCTCCGTATTCGGGCGGCTGGAGCCATGCTGGCCTCTCGGCTCGGGGTTCGAACCTGCAGTGGGTCTTTTTCCCCATGCGGTCGTGTCGCGTCTGGAAGCTCACCTTCACGGCTTCACGGGAAAGAAAAGCACCGCTCGAATAGCGACGCGCAGCACTTCTTTTTGCATTTCAGCCCTGGAAAAAAAAACATTTATATAGCGTGCATAGAGCAACAGAAAGCTGGATCAAGAATGTTTCAGCAGGGATTCAGAATTTTCTCATTGACGTGTATGTGTGAATATAATAGTTATGAAATTATGTAATTAGGCGAAAGAAAAAAAAGAATAGTGCAAGACTTCCTTCAAGCGACTGCAAAAGACCTTACGTTTATTCTGTCCAGCTACGTGGCACTTGCCTATTGTTACGAAATTCAACCGGTGCCGCCAGTGTTACGAACTTGCACCGCTGCACCACGATAACGGCTTTGTGGTCCCGTAGCGCTCGTCACCCGTTTCGTGACAGAGCGTTGGTAGCGAAGACTCCGAGCCTGGCGTCGATGAGAATAACAAAAGGGACTTTATACATTATATACAGGTTATCATACAGGACATGAACGGATCGGCACTGGGGCCGAGAGCTCACACAAACGCGACTGTTCTCGCACGACGGCGTCCGGCGAAAACGCGTGACACATCTCACCCCAGTCGGGAGCGACCCTCTCTCCAGGTGGGGTCAGCGGATCCTGTTTTTCAGGCGGCTTGTCACTGCTTTTATAATCCCCGAGGCCCATTGTCACTCAACCGGCCCAATACAAAGTCAGCACACGACGGTCGTCCGAGGGGTCCAACCAGCGACCGCGCTGGCCACTCGGTTCAAAGTTCGCGCGCGCGGTGACCTCCAGGCAAGGGAGGTGCGGCGCCGGGCCGTCGGGCACACGCGGGCACGTCAAAACACGCTGCTCCGCCGAGGCTTCTCCCGCACGAAGGCGCAGCATCTTGACTTGTGAAGGGAGAATTATGGCGCTCGCAGGATAGATTCTGCATCTTGCAGATTCGGGATCCGGGCTTGTGGTAATGGCACAACAGCATCCCCGCCCTCAGATAAGGCGCCGGGAAGACGAGCTGCCTCCACGTGGCTCGGATGCCAGGCGCGCACGTTCGTCAGGCTCGTCCCAGTTCACGTCCAGTGTCGGGACGCCAGGTAACATCACGTGCCCAGGTCCGACTCGCCAGGACAGGAGCTCTGCTCACCACGTCGTCGCCAAGGCACCTTGACCAGCTCCGCTCGGGTCGTTCCTAAGACCTTGCTTCTCGCCACTGGTCCCGCTTGGTCGTTCTGCAGCTTGCAAAACCGACCGGCAAAAGGCAACACCCAACACGAACAAGTGCCCTCTGTCTCCCGTCAAACACCAGACAAGGCCATAATTCAAATCAACCTAACTAAATTGTTTTCCCCCTTTTTTTTTTTCCCGCTGCAACAAGAGGCAGGTGTACGATCTAGCACACAAGGCTTAAACAATCAGTTTTCAAATCATCAACACAACAAAATAGAAACAATTATTAATCAGCAATAATAATTACAAATAGAATGGTCCCCTTGAAATCGCTTTGGACCGAAAACATACTTCTGAGGAAGCAAATGAGGTCATTCATTTTTCCCGGCGATATTTTCGCGGAATCCGAAGCTGCTTATATTTGCGACCCTGCTTATCCGGGTAGCGGCGGTACAATAAGCCAGATTCCTTGCCAAATGAAACCCCCTTTTCTTTCACTCCCCGTTTGACGCTCTTCCTCAGATTGGCTAGTGAACAATCTTCCTGTTGTTCGCGAATCCGAGTTTCCCTTTCAACTGCAGCCTGCTCCTGCCAGCTGGCGGAAACCGGAGCGAGTGTGGAGCCCGCGTCGCCTAATTGCGGCGTCGAGTCTATATCGCGGCTAGCACTGCACGCGTCACTCCCACTCACTTCCAGGACCAGCTCGCCTAGGCCAGCCTCCGAGCTCTGCCTCTCCCGTGACTGCTCGCCACTCAAGTTACCGTGATCGGTCCGTGTGCCGCACCGCCTTTCGCTCACTGACGCTAGGTCAAGTTCCCTCGACAGCGGCCGCGCTTTGGATCGCGTGGGGGCCATGTACGCCACGTCGGCAAAGAATGATTTGCCCTGATCCCTCAGCAGCTGCTCCGAGCTATTTGAGAAGAGGTAGGAAAATTGCTCCGGGAGGGCGGCTGATACAGCGGCTTCGGTGTTAAGTTTCCCAAATTCTCCTTCAATGCTAACCGTTGCGATCGGTAAACAGACACTCTCCTTCTCGGCCACTTGCCGTATCCTAACGCACTCTCCCGTAAAATCACTCGAGGAGACGAAAGACGGGTGCACAACGTCCATAGTTGCTGCAGAGTCCCGCAGTGCTCGGCACTTCTTGCCGTTTACCTTAATTTCCTGCACATAGGGCTCCAATAGACGTATGTTTTTGTGAGTTTCCTGTATCGTTGCAAAAGCAATTCTCTCTGGGCAGCTTGCAGCGATGTGCCCTTGCTTTTTGCAATTGTAGCAGGTTAACGGTTTCCGTTTTTCAAAAGAACGCGTCATTTCGTTTCGCTGTTTCGGACCATCGTCATCATTCTGAGATGCATTCTGTCCATCCCTTACAGTTTCTTTGGGAAGGGACTCGTCGTCCCGAAACTCGCGACGCGTGATTTCCTTCCGTTCGTCGGGCTTCCCGTAAAACCCATCTCTTCTATCTGCTTTTTCTATGCGCACTGCCTTGCTGTGCAAGCTGCGGCGGGTGTAATACTCTTCCGCTAACTCTGCTGCCTTGTTTAGCTTAACCTCCTTTAGCCTATCTTGCAGCCAGAGCCGGACATCCTCATCAATGCAACGGTAGAACTGCTCCAACGCGATGCATTCGACAATTTTGTCGCGGTCGTCGTAAACCTCTTCGCCCTTCAGCCATTCCACCAAGTCGGCTTTTAGACGAAACGCGAAGTCAACATTCGACTCCTTACCCTTTTTTGCATACCGGAACCTCTGCCGGAAAGCTTCGGGCGACAATTTGTACTTCCGCAGTAGCGCTTCCTTCACATCACTGTAGCTCTCAAACGCCTCTTTCGATAAGCAAGTTATTACGTCTGATGCCTCCCCAGGAAGCAACGCTAACAGATTCTGTGCCCAGAGGGATCGCTCAATGCTATTCCGTTCGCACACGTGCTCAAATTTCACGAGGTATTTGGCCATATCCTCTCCGACGACAAAGGGTGGAAGTTGATCGCGTATTCTTGGAACGTTAGAAGTGAGACTAGGCGCTGGCGAGCTATTTCGGGTCTCCAACTCTTTCATTTTAAGCTCGTGCTCACGTCGCTCCCTCTCTGCCTGCAACTCCCGATGTTCCTTTTCTCTCCTTTCCTCCTTTTCCCGTCGTTCATTTTCCTTCCTTTCCTGCTCGCAACGTTCCTCCCTTTCCCGACGTTCATTGATACCCGCCCAGGCCTCAGCGGCTTCCTCAGCCGTTACGTCCCCGGTCCTCATGACCTCAAGGATCGCATTCTTTCTTTTGGTTGAGCCCAACTCAATGCCCAACTCCTCACAAATTTCGAGAAGTTCCTTCACCTTGTACTTCTCCATCGTTCACACTGTCCTCCTGCTGTTTACCCTTTTTGAAAATACCTGCCGTACGCTACTATAACACTACTAGTAAGACATATGCAAGTATATCACACACTGCCCTGTTTACCCCCTCAGCATCCCCTGGTTTTCAAAACACTCTTACTAGGCTTGAAACACACAAGGTTATCACAATGCAACACCAAATCCTTCCCTAAGCTACTATAACCTGTGTCAGAGAAAGTCTGGTGTTTGAGGTAAACTTCAGGCACTCACCGCGCCGAGGTAGCTGATGCCGGTCAATCCCACCGCTGCCACCAGTGTTATGAACTTGTACCGATGCCACCAGTGTTACGACATCCAACCGGTGCCGCCAGTGTTACGAACATCCCACCGCTGCCACCAGTGTTACGAAATTCAACCGGTGCCGCCAGTGTTACGAACTTGCACCGCTGCACCACGATAACGGCTTTGTGGTCCCGTAGCGCTCGTCACCCGTTTCGTGACAGAGCGTTGGTAGCGAAGACTCCGAGCCTGGCGTCGATGAGAATAACAAAAGGGACTTTATACATTATATACAGGTTATCATACAGGACATGAACGGATCGGCACTGGGGCCGAGAGCTCACACAAACGCGACTGTTCTCGCACGACGGCGTCCGGCGAAAACGCGTGACACATCTCACCCCAGTCGGGAGCGACCCTCTCTCCAGGTGGGGTCAGCGGATCCTGTTTTTCAGGCGGCTTGTCACTGCTTTTATAATCCCCGAGGCCCATTGTCACTCAACCGGCCCAATACAAAGTCAGCACACGACGGTCGTCCGAGGGGTCCAACCAGCGACCGCGCTGGCCACTCGGTTCAAAGTTCGCGCGCGCGGTGACCTCCAGGCAAGGGAGGTGCGGCGCCGGGCCGTCGGGCACACGCGGGCACGTCAAAACACGCTGCTCCGCCGAGGCTTCTCCCGCACGAAGGCGCAGCATCTTGACTTGTGAAGGGAGAATTATGGCGCTCGCAGGATAGATTCTGCATCTTGCAGATTCGGGATCCGGGCTTGTGGTAATGGCACAACACTATATCTTAAAGTTTTAGCCCACCCGCCATAGAAGCGTATAGTGGCTTTGGCGTTTCGCTTCTAAGCCCCAGCGCGCAGGTTCAAATCCCGGCTCCGGCGGCCGCATTTCGATGGGGGCGAAATGCAGAACTCTCCCGTCATTGGCTGCACGTTAAAGAACCCCAGGTGGTCCAAATTCCTAGAGCCCCCCACTACAGCATTCCTCACAATCAGATCGTGGCCTGGACCCGTAAAACCCCAGAATTTCATTGGAAAGCGAAGCTTTCTCTGCCTCTTTCTTCGACTTTCGCACTGCTGCTTCTGCTGCTGCTGCTATCCGCCACGCCGCTAACACCGGACGCGTCGGGACGTGGTCGAGACGTGGCGCCGTGTCACGAAAAACACAAAAATATGCGCTCTCGCTTTCATGTCGTGCGTTTATGAGCTGTCATTATGAAAATTCCGAGGAATAACTTTGTGAAGAACGTAAGACAAGGTATGCGCCACGTGGAGGGCCTGTGCGGTTGTGGTGCGGAATGATTATTCGCCAAGCGACGCCCGCGGCGTCGACGCCGCATTTCCTGCGACACGTGACCCCGAACGCTATCGCGTTAGTACATGACAGGAGCGCGGCACAGAGGAAAGACGACCAGGGAAGCTCGTGTGAAGATTTGTGCCACGTCGCATATGCACAATGCACTCTGGACTTCTAACTACACGTGACTCCTCTCAAATGCTATGCACGAGCTGCCGCGCTTGTCTCCGTGCTCACCCGCAACAGCCACGACAGTAGAGGGAGGAGGTGCGGAGAATGTTCAAAATCGCCGTGATCATAATCAGAAGGTTAGCATATCTCATTTCAATACTATCATGGGCGCAAATTCATTCTTACCAATGACTAGCAACGACTGGAACAGCTTATCCCCTTCATTAACAGGTATAATTAATCCACTTATGTTTAGAAACGCACTTGAAAACGAACTTTTGTAATATACTTACCATTTGTCTTGCCTATGTGTATGCACCTTTCTCTATTGCAGCGTTTTCATCAGTTTTCATCACCATCATGATCAAAAAGTTAACAATGCATTTTGTAAATCTACTGTACATATTATGTTTTTTCTGAATCTCTTTACCATTGTGTACATCACATTTGTATTTGTATCTTTTGTACCTCTGTTTATTATCATCGGATGTCAACTCAAAATTGGGAAATATTACTGCTGTTATAATTATCTTTTTTGTTTGAGTTACTTTTACCGATATTTACTTTGTATTCTCTTAGCCCCTCCCCTCTATAATGTACTATGTACCTTGACGGTAAAATAAATGAAATGAAATGAAATGTTAGTGAGGGATTACAGTGAGCGCGAGAAGAAGCAGTTTTGTGAGTTACACCGCTACAAAGCCGAAGCGTGCACTAAGTGCCGACAAAATGGAGGCTCGCATAAAACTTCGAGCGGAGCAGGCAAGGTAACATTTCACATTCCGTCACGACTGTCGTATGGCGTCAATATATCCAGTACATTTATTCCTACTGGTGGACGAGCTCGTCAATGGGCTTGTTCAATTCGTGTCCAAAACGGCACCTCCACCCGCAACAGTAGATATAAAAATTGTATGTTGGGAATACTTCCGATATTTTCGGTATTCCTTGTGTTCCCTATATTTTATTTTCTGTTTTTTTTTTTCGTTTGAAAAAGATCATTTTAACCCCTGAACGTGCCTCCACCCTATATTTCTTTATGTAATGCCTTCAGGTCCTTAGGGTGAATCAAGAAAAGTGCGTGTCAAATAGGATTACTAGGAAGCCCAAACGTGCACGTGCCGGCTGCCTCAGTATTACGTTTTCGCTTCGTGCGGTTTCAGCAAGCGACACCCTGCTGTCCATGCTGATAGACGTTTTTCGTCGAAACTTGTAGCTGCAGGCATACTTGACTTACTCGTGGAGTTCTTATATTAAACAACAAAAAGTAATCGCAAAAATTGTTTATGGAAATAATTCCATTTAATGTTGTTTGCAGTGCCAATTAGATATGAAGATGAAATTTGCTGTCTAGCCAGAGCAAGTGCGGATGTTTTTTATGATATCGTACGTTCGCAGTCAGCGAAAACTTGGCTCCATTTGCAGTCGAGCTGGCACCTACGGACTTCCTTCTATCTATCGGGTAACGTTCCTTAAATGAGAGGAAAGCATCGCCACGTCTTACTGCTGACGACTCGTTTTACGAAACGTATACTATTGTCATATGCTATTGTTTTCACGTTTTCTTCCATCATTTCTCCCATCACGTGCCTCGGCCGCGTTCGCGTAGTCACGTGGACGTCCAAAGGAGCCGGGCGCAGCTACTGAATGAGAAGTCGAAGGTTCGACAGAACTCACCGAAATCACCGCACCGACATGCAGTGCAGTGCGCGCTTTTGCAGTGGGAGGGGCAGTATGGGAACGCTGGCGTGAAGAGCGGCATCGGAGCCAGCTGTGCAAGACGACGACGACAAAGGACGCCCGAGCAGTGCCACGAGCGCGTCTCTGTGACCACGTGACTTTCTGTGCCATCTCCGGCCACGCCGCCGGACAACTTCCTGAATATCTTTCCGTAAATCAAGTAGGGTCCGGGGCGAGTTTGCGATTGAAATGTAAGTGTACTGTAGCGAAGCAGATGAAGTTGAATGTTAAAGGTGACAGCCACCGCCTTGATCTTCGCTGCAGGAGGTTAGGGCTCCAGCTGTTAGTCATCGCTAACTGTTTAGCCATTGATTTTCGCCGGCTGAGCTCTGGTAGTAAAACCCACATTATGATTAGTGGAGATGCAGGGCCTCCAAGTCAAGACTGATGTTCTTCGGCTGCGCAGTCACACTCTACCTTCGTCCTGCGATCAACGACCCGCAGTGTTAACGGCTGTCACGTGCACGCGGCTGCGACACGCCGAGAGATGCAGGGCTACGAACACCTCGAGCTATTTAGCCTTGTGCAGCGGAGGCCGAGGCGGTGGCTGTCCCCTGACCGTTGAACTTTATTTGCTTCACCACATTATCAACTACAGGCACAAGAAAGCCCGCATGAACTGCGTGGGGGTTCCTTCGTTATGCGGGTCCCGGAATCTGTGTGCCTTCTGACTCCGAACGCCTTCGATCATACAAAAAAACTCCCGAACCATCATCAATATGTCAGCCCCATGCCGTTTTCCGCTCGCCGCTCGCCTCTCGTGTCCGAAAGCCGGACACGAGACGCGAGCGCCGAAGTATGTGTAAGCGTCCATCTGTGTTGCTCAGGGCTTTGTCCTCAAAGCTATGGCCCCAGGGGATTCGTGTGATTTGCCAGATTGCGTCAACGTGGCCGGCTGATTCACATGGTGCACCACCCTTAGCGGTTTTCGCAGGCGCTAGGTGCGTCACTTTCCTTATGTCCGAACCGTCGCTTACCAGTGTCGTTGGCGGCACCCTCTACAGCTATACGAGCTTGTGAACACATCTAAGCTCCGCACGTACGAACCATTGTTCGACGTGACGTACCACCTGCCTTTCTACACCATTGGGAGCATCGGGCGCTCAGTTCTGTGCTCCGTGCATCATATTGCCGTGTTAATTGTATTAGAGCGAAAGCTCTACTCGCCATGTCTCCCAAGGTCATTAATCACGCCACAATGACCTTGAGCCACTGGAGCACAAGTGTGGCAGGCATGACGCCACGCCGCGTGATCCGCGGCGGAGGGGCACCGCAGCTGCGCTTATTCGAAGCCTCGCCGCTGCCGTACCACGTGGTTAGGCGGTCGTTAATTATTAATGGCTTCTTCGCCGGAGCTTCGTCGCTCAGTCTCGCCATGGATCACGCGCCGGCTGAGTCGTTTGTGCGGGCGCTTCAGCGCAAGCGACAGGCTGGCTCGAATCATCCGGTAGACATAGCCAGACGGCAGGCTTTGTAATCTCATGGAAACGCAGAGTTGTCTACCTAAACACCGGAGCAAAGGCAGGCCAGATTAGCACGTTATAGAGAAGCTTACGAAGCACGGAAGCGCGCCAAGATCGAAGCTGCTGCAACCAACGCCATCGTTCAGCGATATGAAACACAAGGCGAAGGAGGTGAAAGTGTCGATGCAAGCAACGGCACCAACGAACCTCTGAATAACCACACACTTCGGATGGCGTCAAGCTCGACTGCGACGGAAAGGTTTCACCGCCACTTTACGGACAACCTACTCGGCAGAGTATGTAACCGGTGTAAAAAACAGTGACCTAACATTAATGAAACCTTGTGTGCAGTCTTCGCAAAACCGAGCCAAACAGACCTTTCGCTCGCGATAACAAATTTGTTGAGAGTTTAACGTGAGCTTTTTTTTCTTCTTTTTCGCACCGAGTTCTGCCGAGTAAGTAAATACTTCCAATGTCCGACGCGCCTGGCTTTCCCTCGGAGCGGGCTCCGTATTCGGGCGACTGGAGCCGCGCTGGCCTCTCGGCTCGGTGCTCGAACCTGCAGTGGGTCTTTTTCCGCACGCGGTAGTATTGCGTCGTGAAGCCCACCTTCGGGCTTCACGACATATATATAGCACGCGTGGAGCAACAGAAAGCTGGATAAAGAATGTTTCAGGAAGGATTCACAATTTTCTCATTGACGCTTTTGTCTAAACATATAATTTATGCAATTATGTAATTTTTATTTTATTTATTTATTCATTCTGTCAGCACAAGCCAAGAAAGGAGTTGCGGTTACATTGCTGTCATCGAACTAGACATAGTAGATGTTTAAACAATTCAGTAGAAAGCAATCACAAGGTACATATAGTACATGTTTAAACAATTCAACAGAAAGCAATCAGTATAGGAAGGCACAGCATATAAACAAATATGAAGCAATAAACAACATGAGTTAAAATTAGCAAGTTGTATCACTATATGGGCCTAACGAAAAAGGAATGCTCCAAAACAACTTCAACCGACAAACAGCTAACAATAAAACGCATCCTCAACCGTTTACAAACAATTGGTAACAACCATTACAAATGATAATAAATCAGTACACTCTACTATATCTTGTGGCAAGTTGTTCCAATCATCTATGCTTCGAACCAGGAACGAATTTTAGAATGATTCTGTTCTATAATTAAGGGTTTTAATATGTTTTAACACTCTGAGTGCTTGAGCTTGTCCTGCCTGCAGAACACAAATATTTGTCTTGCAGGTGTTGTTGAGTACAGGTAGACTATATCTTAAAAAACTGAGAAAGAGAGCTCTGTAATGTTTCAGCATTGCGTCTACTGACATCCCCCACGTCTTTCCTGTCAAGTATTTAAACAATTGGGAGGTTGCTGTCAGGCGCCGTTTCATGTAGGCCACGTGCGGGCTCCAACAGAGGTCTCGGTCGATAATTACGCTAAGAAATCTGTGGGTTCTGACATGGTAAATGGTCCGCATATTGATTGAGATTACATAAGGCGTCATTGGTTTGGGAGTAAATGCCACTAGTGCGCATTTTTCTGGTGATATGCTGAGACCTTGTTTACAGAAGCTGCTCGCTGTCAAAGTACCCGCTCTTTCAAGCCGTGCACGTATCTGAGGACGTGTGACTGCCGAAGTCCAGACACAGACGTCGCCTGCGTATATTGAAATTTCTATGGCAGTTGGCAAGTATTCAGCAAGTCCAATAAGAGCGAGGATGAATAGCATCGGGCTAGAGCACCGCCTCGAGGAACGCCCCTGCTGGTATCGCGTCGCGTAGTTGGGCTATCGTCAGTTAACACGTAGAATGATCTTGCAGATAGGTAACTTGCAATCCACAAAAAGACTCAACCACCTACACCAACCATCACAAGAGCGTCGAGAATGGCCTCATGTAATACGTTATCGTATGCCCCTTTCACATCTAAGAATAAAGCTGCAGATAAACGCTTACGGGACCTTTCGTGCTGGTCAAGTGATACGAGATCAACTACATTGTCGATGGACGAGCGGTCACGTCGGAAACCAGCCATGGAATTCGGATAAATCTTGTAGTGTTGAAGGTACCATTCCAGGCGGCCAAGGATCATTCGTTTCATTATCTTTCCTACACAGCTGGCCAGCGCTATCGGGCGGTAAGAGGTGAGCTCAAGTGGAGATTTGCCCGGCTTCAAGAATGGCACCAGGCGGCTTACTTTCCATTCGTCAGGAACATTTCCCTCCTGCGATGAGGTATTGTAAAGACTCGACAATTTTATCCGTGCGGATTCTCCGAGCTAGCACAAGGCTCGGTATGATAATCATCCGGACCCGGAAGTGATGAGCGCCTGCAGAGAGCTAGTGCCGCCTCGAGCTCCTCCATTGTAAAATAAAGGTCCATGCGGCAATCACGGGAATGGGAGATGTCACCTCGCGCTGGAGTATCTGGACGAGTCGCTTGGTCTGCGATCAGCGCACAAAAGTCTTCTGCGACATCCATGTCTTGCCACCCTTCGAAAAGCGCGAGCGCCTTGAATGGAAAACGCTGTTCCGGAAGGCAACGCAGACCTTGCACCGTTTTACAAATGTGAGACAGTGGCTTGCGGGGATCGAGTGTCTGGCAAAACGTTGGCCAACGTTCCGACGCTGATCCATCCATAGGACGCCGAATCTTCTTTTGCATCCTCCTGGCTGCCCTAAGGACATGGATTGATTTTGTACGCCGATATCTAGGTTCCGCCCGGCGACGAAGTGCTCGAAGTAGCTCTAATTCTATGTCGAAGTCATTTCGCGTGTAAGAGATCGCCAGCATGCGAGTGGCGTTTTGCATCGTTTTTTTTATTGTTTGCTCTAACCCAGAGGGTAGGCCCTCGCGGCAGGCATTTTCCATGTCCGATTTGAAGTTGGCCCATTGAATCGTCCGATGGAAACAGTACAGTCATAGAAACAATTTGAATTGAAAGGCATCCCCTGCACGTATTTCAACGCGTATTTTACTCGCATCACACGTATTTTACTTCTGTAGGTCCAGCACTAGCCGCTCAACTACTACAGCTAAATAGTGAGACTCCTCGCTCTCCTAATCCAGTAGAAAATTCGTTTATTCTAGGAGAGATAGAGCTCAACGACACGGTTCAGCAGCCGCAATATACTAAGTAGAAACAGTAAATGAAATGGCCGTTGGCCGACCTGCAGCGGTGAAAAAACGGTGCTTTTAGCACGTCGTGTTGTTGACACGGCTGCCGAGCCACTCTGATGAATCGCCGGGAATCCGCGCTGCTTATACGGTTGCGCAGAAGGCCCTGCCACGCTGGAAGTGGCCTGATAGGGAATGACGGTTGCCTGTTGCACGCCTGCTACCTGGTGTATACCTGTCTGTCTCCGTCACCTCTTGAAGCCACACCACACTAGAAAAGCCTGCAGCGGGTGGAGGCAGTTTTGTGAGCTACAGCGCTACAACACAGAATGGCGCCGAAGCGTGCACTCAGTGCCGACGAGACGAAGGCTCGCGTAGAGCGTCGGGCGGAGCAGGCAAGGTAACATTTCACACTCCGTCACGGCTGTCGTATGCCGTCTATATATCCTATATATTCATTCCTACTAGTGGACGAACTCTTCAATGGGCTTCATGGATTCATGGCCAAAACCCCACCTGGAGCCGCCACGGTAGATATATAAATTGTAAGTTGTGAATACTCCGGATATTTTCGGTATTCCTTGTGTTCCTTACTTTTTTTCTGTTTGTTTCTTTATCTTTATTTTTTCTTTTTTGAAACAAACGATTTTAACCATGAACGTGCCTCCCACCCCCATCTTTCTTTATCTGATGCCTTCGTATCCTTAGGGTGTATAAAGAGAGGTGCGTGTCAACAGTATTACTAGGGAGCCAAAACGTGCATGTACAGGCTGCCTCAGTATTACGTTTTCGTTAAGTGCGGTTTTAGCAAGCGAGCCCCTATTGACCATGCTGATAGACATTTTTCTTCGAAATATATAGCTGTATGCATATTGGACATTCCTGTGGAGTTGTTATATTAAACAACATGAAGAAATTCTAAAAATTGTTCTCTGCAAATTATAACATTACATTTATTTATAGGGCCAATTAGATATGAAGTTACAATTTGCAGATTAGCCAGACCAAGTACGGTGGTTTTTCAAGATATCGTGTGTTCGCGGACAGCGAAAGTTTGGCTCCATGCGCAGTCAATTAGCGCTTGCAGCATCTACCGGGTAAAAGATTTCGCTGTAGCACTGCCTAAGTGCCCCTACGTGCGTACATGAGAGCGCATTGCCACGACTTCCTGCTGACGACTCGTTTGACGAAGCGTAATACAATTGTTTTCACGTTTACTTGCATCATTTCTGGCATCACGCACCTCGGTTACGTTCGCCAACTTGCGCGGAACGTCCAAAGGAACCGGGCGCAGCTACTGAATGAGAAGTCGAAATTAATGGTGAATCAATCGAAGCACGTAACAGATCTCACTGAAATCACCGCGCTCACTGGGCGTAGGCCAGTGCCGTCAGCGCCTTCGCAGAGGCAGTGTCAAGAATGGCGAGTTGCGCAACAAGATTGCCACCTTGCCACCCGATTACGACAAGGGGTGCAAGACGCGCACCTCTCCCTCTCCGTCGCTGCAGCTGGGAGGCGTTCAAAGAAGCGGCCTTTGCGCTGGAACCCGCTTCCTTCCTCCAGCCCCATCGACATTGTGACGGGACGAGTTCGGTGTGTGGACAATGATTCCAGAGTTCCCCAACGCGGAGCTGATTTGACACGCCTGGTCAAGCTGCCGTGGGGACGACGTATTTTTGTGCTTCTCACGGTTCGGAGTGGCTCGGAACAATGAGCGACGCTCGATCGGCAACGATAGTTTCCCGGAACGGCACCCCGTGCGGTTGCCTCTGTGTACAGAGCGTGGTTGCCTTTGTGTACGTAAACTGATCTTCAGAGCAGCTGCGAGTTGGTGATGTGAAAACGAAGAGTCGCCGCGTCGTAGGACCGGCGGATCGAGTGTATAAAAACTGTGGTTGTGCGAATGCTGAGGACACACTTCTCTTGAGCAGTCATGTTAGACTGAGTCACTTCTCTCATGCAGTCATGTTGGACTGTTACTCTTTTTCTCAAGCAGTCATGTTAGACTGATTTAATTTCTGTAAATAAACCCTTTTCCTCGTTCTCATTGAGAAGCAGTTCTTCACTTCATCAACGATCTCAGCGTAAATAAGTTGGACGACGGCATGGGCCAGCTACCTTCGAATTCATGCCGTACTCCAATCTTGGCAAAGGACCACGGACGATGGGATTGAGCCCTCAATCCTGACAACTGGCTGACAGCGGTGAGATGGACTTTGCGACATGGTGCTGTATCTGCGGTGAGTGCTTGGTTTTTGCTTTGACTCTCTAGGCTTCATTTTGTGGTTGTTCTGTTTAGAACAGTAGGGAAGCTAGATTGTTGTGTGTTAGCTAGGTTGTGTTTTCCTAGCTAGATTTAGAGAGCAGAATCAAGGCAGTAAAGCAGCAGTCATGGAGTTAAGGACACTGCTGAGAGACGAGTTGTTGATTGTTGGTGAGGAACTGGGCCTAGATGTACGCAAGGAAATGCTCAAATCGGAATTATTGGAGCTAATTTCCAATCAGGCCAGTGAGCAAGATATTGAAATGGGATTGGAACTTCTCAAAAAGAGAGAGAAACTGGAAAAAGAAAGAGAAGAACGGGACAGAGAAAACCGAGAGAGAGAGGAACGCGATAAAGATCGCGAGTTTCAGTTAAGGAAAATGCAACTTGAACTTGAAAGCAAACGTTTGGAGTTGCCTCAAGGAAGTGAAGGCGCTCTGGGTCGATCAAGTGAGGCAGAATCGTACCGCATGGACAGGCTATTAAAGCCATTTGAGGTCGGGACCGACATAGGCTTGTTCCTAAGCAATTTTGAAAGGACTTGCGAGAAGATGAGCTTCGGCCCGAGTACATGGCCACAGCGGTTGCTGTCTATGTTGCCGTGTGAGGCGGCGGAAGTAATCGCCAGACTAAGTGTGCAGGATGCATATGATTATGCGAAAGTTAAGGCTAGTCTCCTGAAGAAATACCGCCTTTCAGCCGAAGCTTTTCGGCAAAGGTTTAGGAGCACAGGCAAGAAAGATAGCGAGGGCTATCCGGAGTTTGCGTATAGCTTAAAGGCCAACCTAGTCGAGTGGCTTAAAAGCGCGGAAGCGTACGACAGCAGAGACATGATCATTGAATGCATGTGTCTAGAGCAGTTTTACAAAACCATCCCCCAAGCTGTGAAACTGTGGGTGCAAGACAGAGGTAATGTAAACACTGTGGAAAGGGCGGCTGAATTAGCCGAAGAGTACGCAACCCGTAGAAAATTGAACGCCGATGAGGGAAACTGGGACGGTCGAAATGGACCGCGGAAACCATTTCCGTTCAAAAAGGGTGCGCAAACTAGACGATCCGAGCCTGTAGACATGGCGGAAAAGCCCGCAGAAAAGAGCGAGGAGAAACTTAACGGAGAAACCGCACAAAAAGAACAGAAAAGAAAATTCGAATCTGTTAGACCAATTCGCTGTTACAAATGCCACAAATTGGGACATATAGCTGTAAACTGCGAGAAGTCTAGCGTAGTTTTTTCCTACGTGGAGGAAAAAGATGAGAATATGGAACTTTTAAGTCCATATCTCCACGACCTGCAAGTTAATGGAAAACCATGCCGAGTGCTAAGAGACAGTGCCGCCACACTAGACATTGTCCATCCGTCTTACGTGATGGTAGATCACTTCACCGGAGAAGTAGCATGGATAAAACAGGTTGTAGAAGAACACAGCGTGTGTCTGCCCATGGCCAAAGTCAAGATCAGTGGACCATTCGGGGAGCTAGAGACTGAGGCTGCAGTTTCCAAATTTTTGTCACTGCAGTATCCCTACATCTTTTCGAATCGTTCGAATCAGTTACTGCGTGACAGAGGGCTCAAACTGGGAGAGGGCATAGTACAGGCATTGACCAGAGGCCAAGCTCGTAAGATCGCGGCGCTTTCGGCTGAAAATGCTCAAGCTCCTCCAGCTGAAGCAGAAAAGGGGATAGCTTCAATACCCGAATCCGAGCTAGGCCCGAGGGACAAAAGAACAGGTGAGGAGAGCCTGCCAGTTGACCAGCTCAATGAGAGCGTAGCACTAGAGTGTCAGAGTTCTAGCCTGCAGGAAGAGCAAGCAGACGCGCTCCCAAGCGAGACAGGGTCGTTATTATCACCGGCCTCAAAGAACTTTGATCAACTCTTACGCGTGGATAGAGAGTCACTGGCAGCTGAGCAAAGGAATGATGAGAGCTTAGCTAGATTACGTGACACAGCTAAAGAAGGCATTGCTAGGCGCAACGTAACGGTACATGAGAGAGGAGGTTTGTTGTATCGGCATTACAGAGATCGAAAGGGTAAGATTTTAGATCAGTTAGTCATACCTACTAAGTATAGGGAGGACCTTTTGAGTCTTTGTCATGGAAATGGGTGGTCCGGCCACCTAGGCATAAACAAATCAAAGGAAAGATTGCTTATGGAATACTACTGGCCTGGCTGTTTCAAAGATGTAGAAAACTTTGTAAGATCATGCGACGTCTGCCAGCGTTCTGGTAAACCAGGAGAGACTTGGAAAGCTCCACTGAAGGTAGTGCCCTTAATAACTGTGATAGGAGTTTGGACTATTTGAATGTCGCGGCCGAATGCGCGTGATTGCTGTGCGGCGGCGACGGACGAAGAAGAAGAGAAGAACCGGTGTCTGGGCGGAGACGGCAGCCATGCGATCTGCCTGAGCTGCCTGGGCTGGCCTTCCGAACGAGCCGAGCAGTCGTCTACCCAAGGCCGGTGTTCCTGGGTGTGCTGGCAGAACAGGCCGGGCTGTCCTTGGTCTTCAACCGGCCTGCTCCACTGCTGGGCGAGCATCCGACACCGGCATGTTCCGGTGCAGCTAAGCCTTCCGAACGGTCTATCCTGTGGCGGGCCGACGTCCCGACCCTGCTGTCGCGCGAGTGGCTCGTCGTGTGCCGGGCACCCGCCCCGGCCTCCAACACCTGCGCCACTCGCCGCTCGAGATTCATCTCTGCGCCTCTTCGTGCCGTGAGTGTGTGAGACCGACGCGCTATCGGACGCCTTCCAACATTGACGCTGAGCGCGACGATACTTACGCGACAGACATTTATGAAAGGAACTCTGTGTGTGTTATCGTGTACGTTATCCTAGTCCCGTCCCCGTGTCATTAAAGCCTCTCTGTGTTCATTGTGCCATCCCTGTGTGCTTGAGGCCTGGGCCCACATCCTCCTATCACAAATTTTGGCGAGCCTGCCAGGATATTCAAACGCACAGGAGGGGCGATGGAGATCGAGAGTTTGTACGCCATAGGGAAAGAGCTAGGAATGACAGGAGCGGAGTTAAAGCGTTGGATTGATACAGAAATCGTGAAGGAACGCGACCAGCGCGCCCAACATCGGGAAGACGCGAAAGCGCAGGCGCTAGAGGCCGAAGCGCAGGCAGAACAAGAGCGTCTACGACTAGAAGCGGAAGAACGAGTGCTAAAGCTCAAGATCGAGCTCCAGGAAAAGACTACTGGCGTACAAAGCGCACAGAGAGACAGCACTACGGAACAGTCGGTTACCAGGGCGGCTCCTGAGCTATTCAGTCCTCATAAGTTGATCCCGCCCTTTAACGAAGCCCGGGATGATTTAGACGCTTACTTGCAACGTTTTGAGCGAGTGGCAACAAGTCAGGAATGGCCCCGCGCAAAATGGGCGCTCTCCCTCAGCCTCTGCCTGACAGGAGAAGCGTTGACGGTCATAGGACGGCTTGATTCTAATGCAGCCCTAGACTACGACCAGCTGAAGGCTACTCTCCTTCAGCGCTTTCGGTGCACTGCTGAGGGATACCGAGAAAAGTTTCGAAACGCAAGGCCCGAAGACAATGAGACTGGCCTACAATATGCAGGTAGAATATCGGGCTACTTTGACCACTGGCTTGAAATGTCCCAAATTGAGAGGACCTTCGACTCCCTCAGGGACACCATGATTGCTGAACAGTTTTTGAGAAGATGTTCTGCGTCACTGCGAGTGTTCCTGAAAGAAAGGAACTGTAAGACCCTCGCTATGTTGTCAAAGAATGCCGATTGTTTTATAGAGGCCCAAAACTTAACCAATCTAGGTAGAGAAAAGTTATCCAAGGAGGTCGTGTTAGACTCTGCTCGCAAGAATGAACCTCCAACAGCTATGCCACGTGCAACTAATCGGTGCTTCCTTTGTGATAAAGCGGGACATCGAGCTTCGGAGTGCTGGTCCCGGACTAAAGAGGACTCTACCGGTCGCGGATGGTCCGGCAGAAAGGGACAAGGAGGTGAAACCTCAAGAAGGAAAAATCAAGGGCAAGCTTCGTGTATTCTGGCTCCATCGCAAGCCGAAAAGCCGACAGAAGAGAGTGGCGGATACGTAGTGCTTCAAGGTAGCGAAACGGTCCCAATAGTCAACATGACGTTAATGCGACAAGGTCCCAGATGTGACAGTGGAAATCTGCCAGTGAGAAGAGGCTTTCTCGAATCACAACCGGTGTCTGTCTTACGAGACACTGGCTGCAATACCGTGGTCGTGCGACTCTCTCTGGTACCTGAGCACAAAATGACAGGAACAAAAAGTCCAGTGCTCTTGCTAGACCGTACAATCCACTACTTACCGGAAGCCATAGTATACTTAGACAGTCCGTTCTTTACCGGCGTCGCACGAGTTAAATGTATGCAAGATCCCCTGTATGATGTGGTACTAGGAAACATTGAAGGTGCCCGTGCACCTGATGACCCGACCAATTCATGGTCTCCGCTGAAACATAACAGCGACAACATGAGTTACCCAGCCAACAGGATGTCATCCACCGCTCAAGCAGAGCTACCAGACGTAGAGGGCCAAACGTTGTCCACAGCTAAAAACGCAGCCGCATCCTCGAAACATAAAGAAGACTCTGAATTTGGTACCGAGCTCGTTGCTGTGACAAAGGAAACAAAGATACGGTCCCTGCCTACTCTGCCTGTCCCGCAACCCGCAGTCGTTGGAATAGAGCAAGAGAAATTAAAAGCTTTACAGAGGGACGATGGGTCTCTGAGGAGATGTTTCGAAAAGGTCGGCAAGAGGATGACCGCGGATGGCCGCGTAAGCGAATATTACTTAAAGGATGGCATTTTATACAGGAAGCATACAGTGCCAGGTGGAAAAGTACTAGATCAGCTAGTGGTGCCAAAAGACCTCAGGGAGATGGTCATGAAGTTGGCTCATGAAGGGATCCTCGCCGGTCACCAGGGTATGACGAGAACGGTGGACCGAATTGTTGCTGAATTTTACTGGCCAAGGGTCCAGTCGGAGACGAAACGGTTTGTTAAATCGTGCGACGTCTGTCAACGAAAGGTGCCGCGCCATTTAGTCGGACGCGCCCCACTGAGTACAGATGACGAGACAGGTCTAGAGCTTGGAGAGACAACACCGCTTTACCCATCACTCGTCGGAACGCAGACATCAAAGGACATCGCCATTTCCAACCAACTGACTATGGATCAGCGACTCAAAGCTGAAGTCGAGAAGTCTCGGAGCAGTTCTTTTGCAAGAACCCAACGGGCGTTTGCATCCCGTGTTCTACGATAGCCGTAAGCTTCTGCCGCGTGAAGCTGTCTACTCCACAATTGAGAGGGAGTACCTTGCCATAGTGTGGGCTGTACATAAATTTCATGTGTACCTTTACGGTAAACTGTTCATCATGCAGTCCGACCACCAACAAGTGCGATACCTCAATTCGGCAAAGCACGTGAACAGTCGCGTGCTACGTTGGAGTTTACTCCTTATGGATTATGACTTTTTTTTATGACTCCTTATTTTATGACATGTGATAACGTTGGTGCAGACTGTCTAAGTAGAATCGCTACGGACACGGACTAATCTGTCATGAGAGCAATAATTTGAACTATGTGACTTGTGATACGCCGTAGTGCTACCCTCCTCGACTTCTTGAACTTGGGGGGAAATGTGATAGGAGTTTGGACTATTTGAATGTCGCGGCCGAATGCGCGTGATTGCTGTGCGGCGGCGACGGACGAAGAAGAAGAGAAGAACCGGTGTCTGGGCGGAGACGGCAGCCATGCGATCTGCCTGAGCTGCCTGGGCTGGCCTTCCGAACGAGCCGAGCAGTCGTCTACCCAAGGCCGGTGTTCCTGGGTGTGCTGGCAGAACAGGCCGGGCTGTCCTTGGTCTTCAACCGGCCTGCTCCACTGCTGGGCGAGCATCCGACACCGGCATGTTCCGGTGCAGCTAAGCCTTCCGAACGGTCTATCCTGTGGCGGGCCGACGTCCCGACCCTGCTGTCGCGCGAGTGGCTCGTCGTGTGCCGGGCACCCGCCCCGGCCTCCAACACCTGCGCCACTCGCCGCTCGAGATTCATCTCTGCGCCTCTTCGTGCCGTGAGTGTGTGAGACCGACGCGCTATCGGACGCCTTCCAACATTGACGCTGAGTGCGACGATACTTACGCGACAGACATTTATGAAAGGAACTCTGTGTGTGTTATCGTGTACGTTATCCTAGTCCCGTCCCCGTGTCATTAAAGCCTCTCTGTGTTCATTGTGCCATCCCTGTGTGCTTGAGGCCCGGGCCCACATCCTCCTATCACAATAACAGAGCCTTTCAGACGACTTGTAATAGACACGGTAGGGCCTCTTCCAAAAACAAAATCAGGCTACAGGTATACTTGTTTACCATGCTGTGTCCGGCCACCAAGTTTCCAGAAGCAATCCCTTTGAAAGAGCTCAGCTCCACCGAAGTAGTAGACGCGCTTTTGACAGTGTTTGCACGAGTTGGGTTTCCAGCCGAAATTCAGGCAGATCAAGGGTCAGTATTCACGAGCGCACTGACTTCCACATTCTTGCAAAAGTGCGGGGTAAAGTTAATACACAGTTCTGTCTATCACCCTCAGTCAAACAGTGTAGAGAGGTGGCATTCGGTGCTTAAGCGAGTTTTGCGTGCGCTCTGTTACGAGCACAAGGAGGACTGGGAGAACTGTCTGCCGGCAACTTTGTTTGCTTTGCGAACGGTTCCACATGAGGCGACAGGGTTCTCACCAGCAGAACTAGTGTATGGGAGGACACTCCGGTCTCCACTGAGAATGTTAAGAGAGATGTGGGAGGAAAGAGGGGAGAGTCCAACCGTGGTTGAATACGTGCTAAATTTACGGGAACGGCTAAGCGCAACCCAGAAATTAGTCGGAAAGAACATGGCACTAGCTCAAAGGAACGCCAAATTCTATTACGACAAGAATGCGAGGCTTCGTACGTTTAAAGTTGACTTAACGATGAAAGCGGAAAAGTGTAGGTTTGGTTGTTCGCAGGTTACTTATCTGGGCCATGTTGTCGGTCAGGACATGAGACGGCCGGCTGAGCTGAAAATAGCGACGATTGGAGATTTTTCTCAGCCGCGCACGAAAACGGACGTTCGTTCATTTTTGGGACTTGTGGGGTACTATCAACGGTACATTCCGAATTACTCGCAATTGACAAGTCCATTAACAGACGCCCTCCGAAAGGGAGCACCGAGTAACGTACACTGGGATAAGGACAAAGAGAACGCTTTCCAAAGTTTGAAAAGGCTATTGGTTTCTCGCCCTGTGCTTCGCGCGCCAGACTACACAAAGGAATTCATAGTTCAATGCGACGCAAGCGACAGAGGTATGGGCGTGGTACTTAGTCAGGTCGGCGACGATAACGAGGAGCATCCTATCCTCTACGCCAGCCGTAAACTAAATGTAAGAGAGGAAGCCTACAGCGCTTCAGAGAAGGAATGCGCTTGTTTGGTTTGGGCCGCCCAGAAGTTGTCGTGTTACTTGTACGGAGCGAAGTTCATCTTCGAGACCGACCACTGTCCTCTGACGTGGCTCAATCAAATGTCACACAAAAACGGCCGCTTGCTCCGATGGAGCCTCACTCTCCAAGAGTACAACTTCTCTGTTAGATATAAGAAGGGAAAGTTGCATAGCAATGCGGATGGTTTGAGCAGGCTAATTTGAATTCTGCGTTTGGGGGTCCCGCCTAAATTTTAGGGTTACTAGTGTTAATTTTATCAAGCGGAGAAGATCCCCTCTCATTTAGCAGGATTCCCTCCATGATTGCTGAATTTGTCAGCAGGAATTTGCTTCAGAAATTGGCATAGTGAAATGCAGCATTTTTTTTTGTTTCTGCACTTATGTTGTTGTTGTTTTTTTGAAGCCTAGCGAGTCTAAAGTGAGAGCCAATGCACGTCATCTCGGCGCGGAGCCGTGTTGTGGGGTTCATTTTGCAGTTGCCTGTCCTTGTTGGATGTTTTGGGGCGGTGACATCAATGCACAAGTGGTCGCTGCGAGCCAAGACATCAATCCCCCCCTGACCAGCAGCCGTTCTCTTCCTGCCTAGCGGTTGTCAGCGCTAGACAGTCGAGACTTTTCGGGCCATGGAGGCGCTGTCAAGAATGGCGAGTTGCGCAACAAGATTGCCACCTTGCCACCCGATTACGACAAGGGGTGCAAGACGCGCACCTCTCCCTCTCCGTCGCTGCAGCTGGGAGGCGTTCAAAGAAGCGGCCTTTGCGCTGGAACCCGCTTCCTTCCTCCAGCCCCATCGACATTGTGACGGGACGAGTTCGGTGTGTGGACAATGATTCCAGAGTTCCCCAACGCGGAGCTGATTTGACACGCCTGGTCAAGCTGCCGTGGGGACGACGTATTTTTGTGCTTCTCACGGTTCGGAGTGGCTCGGAACAATGAGCGACGCTCGATCGGCAACGATAGTTTCCCGGAACGGCACCCCGTGCGGTTGCCTCTGTGTACAGAGCGTGGTTGCCTTTGTGTACGTAAACTGATCTTCAGAGCAGCTGCGAGTTGGTGATGTGAAAACGAAGAGTCGCCGCGTCGTAGGACCGGCGGATCGAGTGTATAAAAACGGTGGTTGTGCGAATGCTGAGGACACACTTCTCTTGAGCAGTCATGTTAGACTGAGTCACTTCTCTCATGCAGTCATGTTGGACTGTTACTCTTTTTCTCAAGCAGTCATGTTAGACTGATTTAATTTCTGTAAATAAACCCTTTTCCTCGTTCTCATTGAGAAGCAGTTCTTCACTTCATCAACGATCTCAGCGTAAATAAGTTGGACGACGGCATGGGCCAGCTACCTTCGAATTCATGCCGTACTCCAATCTTGGCAAAGGACCACGGACGATGGGATTGAGCCCTCAATCCTGACAGCAGTTTGGGAACGCTGGCATGACGAGCGGGACGGTAGCCAGCTGTCTCCAGTGACGCCGCCGGATATCGCCCTGTATTTCTCTCTCTCCATCTAGTATGGTCCAGCATAGAGTTTCGAATAATATGGGTCCAGGACGAGTTTTCTACAGAACAGTAAGTACATTGTAGTGAAGCAGATGAAGTTGAACGTTAAATGGGACATCCACGGCCTTGGCCTTCGGGAAGTTAGAGCTCGAGCTGTATGTACTCCCTGACTGTTCAGCCATCGATTGTCCCCGCTGAACGCTGGCAATAAGACACTCATTATGATTAGTAAAGGTGCGGGGCCTCGCAATCAAGGCGGAGGTTCTTTAGGTGCGCAGCCGCACGGTACCTTCGGTGGTGTCCTACGATCCTCCACCCGCCGTGTCAACGGATGTCACGTGCACGCGGCTGCGACACGCCGATATATGCCGGGCAACCAACAGCTCGAGCTCTATAGCCTCGTGCAGCGGAGGCCGAGGCGGTGGCTGTCCTCCTAACGTTCTACTTCATCTGCTTCACCACTATTACAACTTCAGGCACAAGATTGCCCACCTGAACCGCGTGGGAGTTCCTTCGCTCGGCCGGGCCAAATTCGACTGCTGCGCTTTCCGGCTCCGAAACCCTTCGATCGTATGACGAAACTCCAGAACAATCTTCAGACTCTCAGCCCCATGCTAAGTTTCTGAGGGTGTCGCGGCAGCATCCGAGGAGTCACGCTACGTGGCCCTCTGATTGGGTCGTGGGCGGTGACGTAAGGAAGGAGCCTGGCAGCGATGGTCGAGCAGCGGCAGCGTCGGAAGCCGAACACGAGAGGCAGTGGTGTACAAAGAAATTTCGTATGGGGGGAAGGCGGGGGGGGGGGGGGGTAAGGTCATGTTGCAGCTCGGCCTCCTCCTTCTAGAATTTGTCCAGGGATCAAATGCCTAATAACTGCATTGCCATTGCCAAAGATGATGTAAACGAATTCTTGAACGCTACGCAATGTCAAGAAAAGTAAAATGATAATTTTTTTTTCAGAGAAGAAGATACTCGAATGTCCCATTATTGTGCCCCAAATAACTTAAACAAGTGGTTCCAGGTTTTTTTTTTCTATTTAATAAGTAAAAAAAAAATACTACTCGGACTTTAGAAATACATCAGTTCGAAACCAGTAAAGCAGTGCATTCCGCTGGTATGCAAGATGTAAAGGCTGTGAAATGAAAAGCTTTGTGGACAAATATTTTAATGAAACTTTGTCACTCAAGAGCCTTGTTAATATTTTTGTACACATGCAACGGCCAGGGAAGAATCTCAATGACGCTATCCTTTGTTACAATGTATTGCGCAGGGGCAGCTGTCACCGGTCGTGTATTGTAAATGCACCAAAAATTATAGTCGCAACAGAGAGCGCTTATAAAAAGCAGGAGTTTTGCAATATATACATTGGCGAGTCAAATGAAACTGAGCCAAACGGAATATGTGACAAACGGGTATTTTCTTTAAATGTATAGTCTCTGTGAGCACTTACACATTTGTCCCATCGTCTAACGAGTCGCGCGATTGCCGTCCCATAAGATTCCCTGGGTTTCTGCTTCAAAACGTCTGTAATCCTATGGCAGTCGGGTAAAGCAGCGTGACGACTGGATCGAAGTGCACAGGCCTTACGCTATCTAGGAGTGCTTTACAATGCCCGCGAAATATGGGGGGAATACATTGCTGGCTATCGCGTAATGGAGAGTAGATGTGAGTATGAAATGGCTACAGGTGAAGAAGATTCGTTGGAGATTATATTAGTCACAGTATTAAAGTGCGTGTAGTGTATGTTCGCAACCTGACACCCCACCACATATCACCACGCAGTAAAACACGTTGTGGGGCTAGTTGATGCATAGCTTTCAATAGAATAAGCGCCAAAAGTGACGGCACACAAGAAAATATCACCACGCCCTACGGCGCGCTGGTCCATATGGACGCGACTGTTTCCGGTCACGGAAAGTGAGAGGAAACAATTGCGTCCATGTGGCCTACCTTGCTGCCTGTGCCTGCCGCCTCCTTCAAGCGATTCTCTTCTGCCTACTGTGCAGTGCGCGTTTGTCGCTGCTTTTTCTTCTGCTCGCGTCGAAATGGTTGGCTGCAACTGTGCTACATCAGGTGGCCCTAGTCCGTGGAAGCGTTCTCAACTTCGTGAACGGCCGCATAATCCTGGTGATGTCGGCACAGTCGAGCAATCGTCTGCTCTAGCGTATAACTCGCAGAGAGATCGGTTTCCGGAAATCGCTTCCTACTTCTGTTGCCATTGTTCTGCATTGCTCGGGTTAAGCACACGCGATGGCGACCTCAACGAAATGAAGAACGATGCACAATCGTATCTGGCCACGACGCGAAGCATACCTGGAAGCGTTTTGGGTAGAATAGAACCTGTTTTGAACTGAAGCTCACTGCAAGTGTCGTCTGCTTCAAACAACCATCCACGGCGTGCGGGACGCCGCCGGCTTGGTCACCCACAGAGTTGCCAGATTGGGCTAATAATAGCCAAATTGGGTTACTTCTATGCGGCTTGGCGTCGAAAATTCCGAGTTGGCTACATGGCAATATTTGGGCTATTTTTTGTCTTAAGAAGTTCCGAGTCCCGAGGGCAGGTCAACGCTGACGAAATTCGCGAACACCGGCTTATGAAGACCCAAAATTCATTGCTGCTACAAAAATATGTGGGCAATCTCGAAAACTGTGTATATAGGCAATGTCGGCGCTTGGAGGATACCGGTAAGTCATGGTTGGTATGTTTATACGTCATTCTTCTTTTTGTTTTGATTTTGGCGGCATCTGCGGCCAGTTCACGCCTGGTTCATTGAGAAAAACTGTGGGCCTGACAGCTGTCGAGTTACGTGTTCCAAGGCGGCTGCCACACAGCAACTCAACACAACCGCTGAAGTATTCGAACGCATGTCGTGGCGAGTCATTCTCGCCCGTGGTCCTTCAATGTTTATCAAAGGTTGCTCGATCCATATTGCTTCGTTTTCCCGCAAAGCACAGCTTTATTTATTTCCCGGGTAACTTTAGGGGAAAATTCGCAAGTCCCTTTAAACGATAAACGTGACGGTTCGAGTCTTTATGTACATGCTCTGCGAAGCGCAGTATTCTCGACTGTCGATCAGAACGAAATATTCTAGTATAGTATCACCAAGCCTCAGGAATGCAAAAAGAGTGCCAGAAAGCGAATGTTCTTACTCCTGGTCTGAGCTTGCTTCGTCCCCACTTGCACTGCCTCTTTCGAACGCAGCCGTCGAACACGTGTTCAGCCAGGTTTTGTTGACAAACAATGATTTGACAAACCACTTGGTCGAATGAAACACTGCAAGCTCTCCTTCACGTTAAGTTTGGTCTGGCGGGGAATGGGAACTGCTGCAAAGATTTCCAGCCAGATGAACAGTTTGTGTCCCGTTTGAACTCTGCAGTTTTATATGGTTCAAGTGGCCATGCAAAGCAGCTACATATTACGTGAAAGTTGATTGATTCATGGTATTTCTTGAAAGTTGCATATTATTACTATGATAAGCTCTGTAAATACATGGAATACGGTGTTCGTCCTCGTTGAAGATGCCAAGGCTCGCCAAAGGTCGGTGAGGGATTGGCTTGCCAGCGGAACATCAGGATGATAACTCGTCGGTTTTCATAACGTACTCCTGCGTCAATTTTTTTTCCCCTTTAAGCTTCGTTCGTGCGAGTAATTGTGACTATGGCTTACATTTTATATGCACGTGCTTTATCATCATTAAATTCATCTTTGTTCGTCTTATTAGTAAATACGTTGCACTTTAATCACGCGTATTCTTCAGCTGTGATGAAAAAAAACTGCTTCGATATATACTCTAGAAAACGTTTACACCCTTTGGGGTGTATATCTATGACACAAGAATAATCGTGATCTGCCTTGCTTGCGTTTCCATTCTTTTAAACACCGCGCCCGCTACTTTCCTGTCGGCAATGCTATGTCATGCTGATAACGCGCATGTCGTTCGTTACTGGGAAGTACCTGGCTCGCAGCGTTAAAGAAAGTAAATGTGCACATGACAGATGACGTTTACTGTTGTTTGGTAGGATACGACTCAAAGGGTTTAAACATTTCTTAAAGTGTACGTACACTCTAAGAAAGGTTTACACCCTTTGTACACTCTAGGAAAAGTTTTTTCGTCGCGTTGCTGAGATTGCTTCACCAGGGAAGTGACATCAGCTACTACAGTAGGCCACCAAAAACAATCTCTGGCTTGAGCAAGTGTCTTCGTTATGCCAAAGTGTCCTTCATGTAAGAGTCGTAGGACTTCGTTTTGGCAAGAGGCAGGGACGACAACTCCAGCAGCGTAGAGGAGTAAATCGTTCTCCAGAGTGAGCTGGTGTCGATCGTCGTAGAAGGCTTTTAGATCCACTGGTATAGATCGCCTGGAGGGCCACCCTTTTTTCTTGATCCACCGGCGAAGTTGAGCACAAACAATGTCTGTTTGTTGGCATGCCTTTAACCATTCAAGGCAGTGCTCCTTTATGGGAAAAGAGATTTTCAAAAAGCACACGAAAGCTTCCACGTTTACTTCGAGCTCTGTGTCTTCTCTTTTTTGAAGAGGCGCTCTGGATAGAGTGTCTGCGGCTAGAAGGTCTTTACCTTGAATGCATGCAATCTCATACTGGCATCGCATCATTCTCATCTTTAGCCTCTGGAATCTTGGTGCCAGGTTGTCAAGGCTCTTCGAAGTGAAAATGGGAACCAACGGCTTATCGTCCGTCGCCAGCTTGAACAGCTTGCCGACAAGATAATCGCCGAACTTGTCACATGCCCAGACTAAAGCAAAAGCCTCTTTCTCGATTTCAGCGTAACGCTTCTCGGTCTCCGAGAATAATCGTGGAGAACAAGCCATGACAGAAAAATTGCCATTCGTTTGTTTCTGCCGAATTAATGCACCAAGTCCGAAGGAAGATGCATCTGCAGGGGCGATTGTTTCTCTCGATGGATCGTGCACACCAGGACAGGGCGAGACGAGAGCACCCACTTCCATCTGTTGAACGCCTGCTGTTGTGGAGCATCCCAATCAAACTATTGCTTCTTTGACAGCAAAAGAGTAAGTGGTTGCAGGAATTCAGAGAGATTGGGAACGAATCTGATGAGGTATGTTGCCATTCCGACAATTCTCTGCAGCTCAGTCCTGTTTTTTGAGCTCTCCATTTACATAATGGCTGCAACTTTCTTTTTGTCGGGTTGTATTCCGTCTTGGTCTAGCCAGTGTCGAAGGAACGTGAGGTGCTGGACATTAAACAAGCATTTGGTTTCATTCAATGTTAGTCCAGCCTTGACGAATAGATGCAGCACATTTCTGAGTGTCTCATTGTGCTAATGCTCATTCCAACCCCAGATAAGGATGTCATCCATGTGACAGACAACCCTACTGACGCCTTGCAAAATGCATGACATCTGTTTCTGGAAGTTTTCAGGAGCAGGCGCAATTCCAAACGGTAACCGCGGTTTAAATAGAAGCGTCCGCAAGGTGAGGTGAACGTGGTGAGCACTTTAGAAGCTTCACAAATTGGAATTTGCCTAAATCCAGAGTTAGCGGCCAGTTTGGAAAACACTTTAGCTCCACGAAGAAGTCCGAGAGTGTGCTCCACGGAAGTGATATAATGCCATTCTCTCAGAACATGTCGGTTCAGTTCTGTGAAGTCCACGCAGATTCTCACGTCTCCGGAGGGCTTAATTTGGGACGACTACCATTGGTGCACACCACTCAGTCAGCTCGTCAACAGGTGATATGACACACGTTGCTGCATTCCTTGAAGTTACAACTTTGTCCTTTCGTATAAAGGAACTGGGATGTGACTCGAAGAGCTGAGCGCGATATGTTTCGCTCCTGCTTGCAGCTGAATTCGGTGTTCCTTGTGCAGCTTGCCAAATCCCCGGAACAACGCTGGAAATTCATCTTTCGGATGCACTTTCTCAGCAATGGCGTTTACAAATGTCAACATCCAAAGTTCTTTGATCGCTGGCTTGCCTAGCAACGGAGTGCGGACGTCTTCTAAGACGTAGATATCCTGAGTAGTCGTACGGTCGCGGTAGATAAGCTCGAGTTGTGCAACTCCTGCTGCGGGAAGAAGTTTCCCGTCTGGACCATATAGCTGGCGAGGAGGAGCTGAGAGTAAAGGTCTGTCCTTGAGCGTCAGGAATACTTGCTTCGGGAGGACTCTTTCGTCGGTGCCAGTGTGAATTTTAAGATCTGCTGGCTGACCTTGAACCAAGGCTGTTGCCTCCGACGTTCCTGCATCCGACGTCTTGATTACTCCGAGGAACCCTGCTTCTAAATTGACCCTTTGTGTTTTGACATAATCGAGGCGCCGTGGCATGCATACAGAAACGTAGTGACCCTTCTTCCGGCAATTTCTGCAGAATTCCGAGCGAGCTGTGCACAGAGTACGAGGGTGACGCTCTTGACCGCGCCAATGGCATGGTTTCTTCATGCTGTTTTTACCGGAGGGTGAAGATGCTTTGTTTGCCCCTGTGATGTTATTGTGTGCAGGATCACTCCACAAAGAGGCAGAAGCAGCACGCAGAAGCACAAACACACATCACACTTGACGCACCTAACAAATTGGAAACGTCACACACTCGTGACAGTTCCCCAAAATACCTTCTAGACCACATGCAGCTTTATATATATATATATATATATATATATATATATATATATTGGTCAAATGTAATCGGCCTACAGTTCAGGCGGAAGCATGTGTCGCCGTGTCGGATACGTCGTTTAGCCGATGTCAGCCAGCAGTGTCGGACAGTAGTGTCGGCCAGCTGGGTCGGCCAGCAAGGTCCGACCGCAGTGTCAGACAGCAGGGTTGGCCAGCAGGGTCGGCCAGCAAGGTCGGACTCCAGTGTCCGACAGCAGGGTCGGCCAGCAAGGTCGGACAGCAAGGTCGAACAGCAAGGTCGGACAGGAGGGTTAGACCGCCTCGCGGGGCTCAGGTGGCCCTGCACCGGAGCTTCCGCGTGCCCGGTTTCTCACCGGCGATGTTTTCGTTCCGGAGCCCACAGCAGTAGGCACCGGGTCACGTCCACAGCTGGTGGGGTGGCCCTGTGGCCGCTCACGCGGAAGCTCGTTCACCCAAGTTCAGGACCGGCAACCCTCCTGGACCAGTTGCCCAGCGAAAGAACTGGGTGAGGTAGCCTCTCAACGGATAACAACGTTGATTCGGGTGTGCCGTAGTGACGCGGGCGGTGATAGCCCCTATGGGCCGGACGCCCAGCGAGAAAGCTCTTTGCCCTCGAACTCCGAACCTCGCGCACTGCTCACGCCACGGGCCACACTCTCTCGCGCCACGCATTTCGAGGCGCCACTTTCGGCGCTCCCAAATCGCTGCCGATGATGATGATGGCTCTCTCACAGGCATTTGCCAAGAGTCGCTGTCCTCTTCGCCAACTCACGGTGCACTGCCTTCATTTCTTATGCTTCCCACTCCCGGGTACCATATATTATAACAGCCCAACGTGAATAGTTGCCGCTTTTGTCCTGTTTCGAAGTGCGCCAAGAGTAGTGTGGAGCGGACGCAAATTTGTTCACACATGGCACTTCGTGGCGAAGCTCGACTTCTTGCTGACGTACGCTCTCGATCTGGCGGACGGACTCAAGAGACTTCTGAAGAGTGAGGTCTGCGTCGAGCTGCAGCCTGGGCATATCGCTGCTTATCTTTTATCACAACTACGAGGCGGTCGCGCACGAACTCTTCTCGAAGAGCGCCGAACTCGCAGTCTTTAGAAAGTGCGTGAAGCGCAGTAACGAAATCTTCGGCCGACTCACCGCCTTGTTTGCACTCTGATGGTGTATCTGGCTCGTTCAAAGATTACGTTGCGTCGCGGGATAACGTATTTGTTGAACTGCTCCACGACTACGTCGAATTTCTTGGACTTCTCTTCAGAGAGAGCCAAAGTGGCGTAGGCTTCCTCGGCTCGCTCGCTCATGATATACAGTAGCGCGTCTACTTGATGCTTCTCGGGCTTAACGCACCACCTTGAAGAGGTTCGGAAACGTTCATATCTTTGTTTTCACTTCGGCCTCTCGTTCGGCGACGATAACTTGAAGGCGTCCGCCAGTTGAATTACGAATACCTACATGGCCTCGGACGTTAAGGGGTCGCTTTGCTCGAGTATCGAGATGTGCGTATATGGAGCAACTCACCGGCGTTTCGTTGGAGCCATCGTCCTTCGCACGGAGGAGGACTAGGAGCGGATGTCCGCTGGCAGAACCTGTTCTTCTGACACCATGTTGTAGCCAGGAAGGAAGAGCGAGACGGCCGGACGAGCAGTCGCATGCGCATACGTTTAATGGTCTCCCAGCAGTGTCCTATCTCTAGAAGCGCACGCGCTGCCGGATCACCTACCACGCGCAGTCACGGCGATCTATGTGCGGCAATTCTTTATAATAATAATAATAATAATAATAATAATAATAATAATAATAATAATAATAATAATAATAATAATAATAATAATAATAATAATAATAATAATAATAATTAAAATTAAAATTTTAAATTCACTCATGAAGGGAAATAGTGCGAAAAAAAAACAGACAAGTCAGCTTGACTAGTTCCCAGCTCCCCGGAGTAAAATATAGAAGAAATGGCTCCCCCTTACACTATAGGGCTGCATATGCAACAGTTAGCTTCTCGTTGGTCGACATTTTTCGTGTCGTTGTCCGTGGGTATAAATTCGGACCGATGCCAGAAGCAGTGCAATACCGGGCCGACCCGAAGTGGAGGTGAGGCATGCCTCAAGCACACGTAAAAAGAAGCGAAAAGTGCAAGCATTCTTTGGAATGACGCTTAAAACATACAGAAGAGCATTCGTTTCACTAAAGAAGAAGCACAAAACAATAATCCGAGCCACATATTTGATGATAAGGCGCTCCTGACACCAATGCGAAGCACGTGGTGCTTCCAGCATACGTTTGCCGGGTGAAGATTAGTGTTGCGCAATCTGCCGCGGCGAGGGCAGCTTGCGACGTGGCGAGTGACGTCACTAGACGTTCGTATATAAAAGAACCAGCCTAGAAACTGATTTCATTGTTGTGTCATATCCGCTATGAGTAGGCAACGCATGGTTAGGATTCCCGAGGATCAGGATTTGAGCACGACGTTACCTACAAACGAGCTACTGACATTGGCGACCTAACGCTGAGAGTAAGAAAACTTAATTTTCAAATCTTAGTTTCGCAGCGAAACTGTTAAGGGCTAGTTCCCCCAGGATCGTGTCCGTGTGTCGACACCAAACGCCGGGTCTTCTCCTCCGGAATCCGCGTCAGACGCCAACTGCGTTCGTGCCATCGAGTACGCGTCGTCATTGACGCGGCCCTACTAGAATAAAATGTCATTACGCGGGCCGGTCACAAAGATAGTGCAATGCCGGGCTGACCCGCCGTGGAGGTGCAGTTCGCCATTGAGGGGCCCACATAGCTTCAAAGGTTATCCTTCTTCACAGAGTGAAAGGCACTGAATTTTTTTTATATTAACATACTCATGCACTGACTGTCAAAGCTCTCGCGCCGAGCTAACCTATCATCAATTCGTAACACACACTAAACATAGGTGCTTCGCGCATTGAACACAAATCACACGAAGTGCATTTTATCTATTTATTTGCTGCATTATCTTTATCACTCTGCTACTGTACAGTTATCGTGTTCTCACCTTACAATTCATAGTTGCTATTAGCAAAAATCCGCTACAGTAGTGTTACGTCTCAACGTGGTCAAGGACCTTAATTAGATGGTTAGTACGAGGCAACCCCGCCCATTCGTCCCCGTTCCTCCCGAAGTCGGCGCAGTGTTGATGCCGAAGGTTGACGGGTCAACAAAAGACCCCTTTACATGAAACTCACAACCCGAACTAATTGATGAAAAGGACCAACGTAGAATGCTACTGTGGGAACGGCTTCGACTTCGGTTTCCTAGGTTGCTAAATATTTGGGGCCGAAGTTGCAACATAGGAGAGGAAGTTCGGCGGAATGGCGCGATATCATGGCCGGGATATTGCGACCCATTCGATGATTTTGTCTGGCCGCGATACAGTCAGCAGATTCCATTGTCTAGTAACCTACGGAAGACGGCGGTACTAAAGGCGGATACTTTTGGTGCAGTGGGAGGTGACGACTGGGTCTGTTGGGAACTCAGACGTTTATTATGCTCGTACATGGAGTGAGCTTCCGTATCTGGAGCCAGTGTTGATATTACATAATAAACCTGTTTTCCTTCAACTTACAAGTGGACGTACTCGCGAATAGGCTTGTTGGAACCCTGGCCAAAATGCTACTTCGAGCTGCAGCAGTAGGTTTAAACTAGAAGCTATGAAGATTCCGGATATTTTCTGTATTCCTTGGCCAGTATTTTGTAGCGATGCCTTTTCCGATTCTGTGTTTTTTCAGGCTTTTCGCGCTTGGCCACTGGTCAGAGCGACGGCCTGCCCACATTATCAACGCGATCATGCGGCCGTGTGTGGTGGATGATAAGAATAGCATAGAATAAGGCATAAGGCATCGCTACAAAATAGCGGCCCTTGTGTTCATTCTCGTTTCTTTTTCATTTCTTCAAACAAGTGATTTTACCCCTGAAATAGCCCCCAATCCCTATCTTTATTTATGCAATGCCTACGGGTCTTTAGGGTGAATAAAGAGAAGTGCGTGTCGGCAGTATTACTAGGGAGCCATAATGTGCATGTATAGGCTGTTTCTGTATTACGGTTTCGCTACGTGCGGTTTCAGCCATAGAGTTTCCTACAAAAAATGGCTGTGGCTTAGGTAAGGTTAAGCCCAGGATGCGAAGCATACTAGCCTTTATTTTAGTTGTTGAACCACTGTTTAGCCTGGTGAACTGCTGTTGCTTGGCTATATTTGGTTCGGCTAGACGAAGAAACAACTCATGCATTACTTCTTCGCCTTCAAGAGTGGAACGCGACAGCGTTCCCGTCGACCCGCCAAGGGGTGTAAGACAATGGGCTACAGGGCAGCGACTACGCGCCCCGCATTGGACGCGGTGAGCGTCGAGCAAAGCAGCGTTCGGCGCGGCAACGAAATGTGCGCCTGAGCAAGAGACGCACGCCTTAGAAACAGCGCGTTTCTAAGGCAACACCGCATTCACTAGAGGCGCTTTTGTACCGCTTTGAAGCGTTGTACTCGTGGCTCAGTGGTAGCGTCTCCGTCCCACACTCCGGAGACCCTGGTTCGATTCCCACCCAGCCCGTCTTGCAAGAGTTGAGCCAAAGCCACTTCTCCTCTGTCGTGACGTCACGGTGTCACGTGATTTCATGGTCACCGCCGCGCCTGAGGAGCTGGGTTGAGCCCTCGTAATATGCTTCGCATAAAATTACTAGAGGGAACTCTGGCGCTGCAGTCGTTGTCCTACCATGGGAATGATGGGAAGTACATGGATTTGTCTGATCTTCGTGCTTATGGATTCAGACGTTCTTGTGGCTTTGTATATAACGCTATATAAATCCTATTGTCGTATATTTCAGCGCAATCTTTGTTCTTCGTAGTGCAGAAGACGCCGGGAACGCGTACAATTGCTACTAATTGCAACGATTGAGCTTGTCTATGTGCCCAAATCGAAACGCACGAAGCGTCTCAAAGCACTGGCATGCCCTCGATAAATTCATAAATGCGTTTCATTCGCTTGTCGATACATGCATCTGTGGCTTAATGGTTTCAATATCAGGCTCCTGTACTAGAGTCCCTGTGTTCGAATCCTGCCGTCGGGCAATTTTAATGATGTTTGTTTAATTATTTATTACGCAATAAACTGTTGAAAATGACGAGTTTACAAAGTCACAAATCCGTTTGAAGCCAAAAAGGACGAAGTTTAGGCAAATCCATGTACTTCCCATAATTCCCATGCTGGGACAACCGCTCCCATTGTAGCTCACGTAGACACTAGCTCCAGAGTTCCCTCTAGTAATTTTGTAGGAAACTCTATGGTTTCAGCAACCGCCGCCTGGTGACCATGCCGATAAACGTTTTTCGTCGAAACATATAGCTGCAGGCATATTTGAATTGCTCGTGGAGTTCTTATATTAAAAAAACGTGAAAGTGTTGTAAAAATTGTTCTCTGCAAATTGTTACGTTATAGTTACTCATAGGGCCAATTAAATATGAAGGCGAAATTTGCAGACAAGCCAGGGCAACTGCGGTAGCTTTTCAAGATATCGTATCTTCGCAGTCAGCGAAGAGTTGGCTCCATTTGCACTGTGGAATTGTAATTGCCGTTCGCCAGGCAATGTTCCGCAGCAGTGTGATTCCGGTATCCCTACGAGCATACATGAGAAAGCATTTGCCACGTCTTTCTGCGGACGACTCGTTTTACGAAACGTAATACCGTTGTTTTCACGTTGCCTTGTATCATTTCTCACATCACGTGCCTCGGCCGCGCTTGCGTAGTTGCGTGGACATCCAAAGGAGCCGGGCGCAGCTTCTGCATGAGAAGCCGAAGGTTCTTCAATCGAAGCGCACGACAGAATTCACCGAAATCACCACACCAACTTGCAGTGAGGAAGTGCGGTCAGCGGCTATGCAGAGGGAGGGGCGGTATGGGAACGCTGGCATGAAGACCGGCATCGGAACCAGCTGTGGAAGACGACAACGCACGCGCGAGCAGTGCCACGAGCGCGTCTCTGTGACGACTCTCGGTACCATCTCCGGCCACGCCGCCGGATATCTCCCTATACATCTCTCCGTACATCAAGTAGGGTCCGGGATGAGTTTCCGATTGAAATGTGTGTACACTCTAGTGAAGCAGAGGAAGTTGAATGTTCAAGATGAAACCAACCGCCTTGGCCTTTCGTAGCAGGAGGTTAGAGCTCAAGCTGTAGGTCCTCGCTGACTGTTTAGCCATCGAGTTTCGCCGGCTGAACTATCGCAATAAAGCGCTCATTATGATTAGCGGAGGTGCGAGGCCCCGTAGTCAAGACAGGTTCTTTAGCTGCGAAGCCACACGGTAGCTTCGGCGATGTCCTACGATCAACCACCCGTAGTGTCAACGGCTGTCACGTGCACGCGGGTGCCACACGCCGATATATGCGGGGAAACCAGCAGCTCGAGCTGTATAGCCTCATACAGCGGGGGCCAAGGCGGTGGCTGTCCCCTCAACGTTGAGCTTTATCTGCTTCACCAAAATATCAACTTCAGGCACGAAAATGCCAGCCTGAACTGCGTAGGGTTTCCTTCGTTGCGCTGGGCCCCGAATTGCTGTTCATTCCCGCCCTGAGCCGATTCGATCGTATAAAAAAACTGCGGAACCCTCGTCAATTTCTCAGCCCCTCTGTTTTCCTAGAGCGTCGCGGCAGCATTCGAGGAGTCACGCTACGCAGCGCTCTGATTGGGTCGTGGGCGATGACGTAGTAAAGAAGCTCCTTGCGTGGTAGCGATGGTCGAGATCCGGCAGGGTCGTAAGCAGGACACGACAGGCGAGAGGCGAAGTACGTGTGAGGGTCCATCCCTGTCGCTTAGGGCTTTGTTTTTCAGGCTACGGCCCCAGGTGATTCGTGCGATTTGCTAGATTGCTGAACGTGGCCATCTGATTCAGACGGCGCGCCTCCCTTGGCGGTTCATGCAGGCGCTCGGTGCTTCACTTTCCTTATGTATGAACCGTCGCTTACCGGTGTCGTTGGTGGCAGCCTCTGTAGCCATAGGAGCTTGTGAACACATAAGCCCCGCACGTGCGAACTATTGTTCGACGTGACAAACCACCTGCCTTTCTACGCCATAGGGAACTGCGGGCGCTGTGTTGTGGGCTCCGCGCACTATATTGCCGTGTTAATTGTATTAGAGCGAAAGCTCTACTCGCCATGTCTCGCAAGGTCATTCATCGCGTTGCAATGGCCTTGAGCCACTGGAGCACAAGTGTGGCTGGCATGACGTCACACCACGTGATCCGCTTCGGATGGGCGTCCCAGCTGCGCTCGTTCGAAGCTTCGCCACTGCCGTAGCACGTGTTTAGGCGAGCGTTAATTACTAACGGCTTCTTCGCCGGCGCTTCGTTGCTCAGTCTCGCCATGGATCACGCGCCAGCTGAATCGTCTGTGCATGCGCTTCACTGCAAGCGAAAGGCTGAATCCAATCATTCGGTAGACATGGCTAGACGGCAGGCTGCGCAATCTCAAGGCAAGGTAGAGTTTTCTATTGAAACACCGGAGCAAAGGAAGGCCAGATTAGCAAGTTATAGAGAAGCTTACCATGCGCGGAAGCGTGCCAAGGTCGAAGCTACTACAACCGCCGCCGTCGTTCAGCAATACGAACAACAAGGCGAAGGAGACGAAACTGTCGATGAAAGCAACGGAACCCACGAATCTCTGAATAAGCACACCCTCCAGATGGCGGCAAGCTCGACTGCCACGGTCAGGTTTCACCGCCACTTTACGGACAACCCGTTCGGCAGCGCGTGTAAAATATCTGGAAGACTGTGAGCTAACTTTAATGAAGCCTTGTGTGCATAGTCTCCGCAAAGCCAAGCCAAACATACCTTTCTCTCGTGATAACGAGGTTTACAAGAGTTAAACCTCAGCCTTTCTTTTTTTGCGTCATGTTCTCCCGGCTGAATGCTTGCAATCTCCGAAGCGCTTGGTTTCCTCTGGGAGACAGCTCCGTATTCGGGCGGCTGGAGCAATGCTGGTCTCTCGGCTCGGTGCTGGACCCTGCAATGGGTCTTCTTCCGCACGCTTTCGCGTTGTCTCGTGAAGCCCGCTTTTGCGCTTCACAGGCGACAAAAGCACCGATCGACCAGTGACGCGCAGCACTTTTCGCATTTCAGCACCGGAAAAAAAACTTTTATATTGCATGCATGGGGCAACATAAAGCTAGATCAAGAATGTTTCAGGAGGGATTCACAATGTTCCTATTGACGCTTTTGTCTGAAATTAATATTTATGTAATTATGTAATTAGGCGAAAGAGGTAACAATAGTGTAAGACTTCCTCCAAGCGACTGCAAGCAACCTTGATTTTTTTTTCTGTCGAGCTACGTGGCACTTGCCTATTTTAAAATTTTAGCGCACCCGCCTTAAAAGCTTACAGTGGCGTTTCACTGCTAAGCGCCAGGGCGCGGGGTTTAAATTTCGGCTCCGGTGGCCGCGTTTCGATGGGGGAGAAACGCAAAAAACTCTCCCGTCATTGGGTGCACGTTAAGGAACCCCAGGTTGTCCGAATTCCTGGGGTCCCCCACTACAGCATGCATCGTAATCAGATCGTGGCCTTGGCCCGCAAAACCCCCGAATTTCATTTTAAAGCGAAGTTTTCTTTGCCTCTTTCTTCGACCTTCGCACTGCAGCTGCTGCTGGTGTCCGCCACGCCACGAATGCCGGCCGCGTCGGAACGTGGTCGAGAAGTGGCCATGTCACAAAAACATAAAAGGCATGCGCTCTCGCTTTCGTGACATTCGTTCGTGAGCGTTCATTCTCAAAATTCAGAGAAATAACCGTGTACAGAATGTAAGACAAGGTAGGCGCCAGGTGGAGGTCCTCCGCGGCTGTGGTTCAGAATGATTATTCGCCAGTCGACGCCCGCGGCGTCGATGCCGGATTTCCTGCGACCCGGGGCCCTTAACGCTTTCGCGTTAGTGCGTGACAAGAGTGCGACACAAAGGAAAGACGACCAGGGAAGCTCGTGTCAAGATTTACGCCACGTCGCATCTCCACAATGCCCTCTGGACGCCTAACTAGGCCTGACCCCTCTCAAGTGCTGTGCATGAGGTGCTAGCGAGGGAATACAGAGAAAGAAAGAAAGGAAGCAAGCAAGAAAGAAAGAAAGAAAGAAAGAAAGAAAGAAAGAAAGAAAGAAAGAAAGAAGGAAAGAAAGAAAATTTTTTTTTTCAGATTATTATACACGAGTGTCAACCACTTGGACCTGTCGCCGAAGGCTAGTTTAAGGTCCGATAAAAAATGTAAAGGAAATCCTAGCACAGCAGGAATAAAATAAGAGCAACAGTATTTGTATATACAAAGTTGTTGATTGTCAATTCACAAGTCAACTAAAGGTAAGTGAATGCATCAGAGTACCAAAAAGCAGTGTAAAGGGCACAGTTCAAATACAGGAGAATACATATCTCAATGTAACGATGTGTACTATGACGTCAATTTCTTTAACGTATCCCATAAAAAATTGCAAAGAATATCGATACAATTTAAGCATACAATTTTTGAAATTCAATACGTACATAACGGCAAGAACGGTAGCAATATGACATTTCAATGCATAACAAAACAACACATTCGCGTCATACTAATTACGTAGAATAAGCAGAAAATAGTCTAAAAATATAATTCTTCTTGCTTTGTGCAGATCTATCAAGAAATGCATGATTTACTCGGGCTATAACAAAGAAGGTAAATATTGTTTCAGGGAACTAGGGAAGTTCGAGGATTTAATGACTCCCGCTGGGAGTCCGTTCCAGGTTTTAATGCCTGTGAACTGTAGCATACGCTCTATATATTGCTACACGGTGCGAGATTGAAATGACCTGCAGTTACGTTTCTTGTACAACGCGCAGACGAGTAAAATATGGATGAGCTGAACGGGTGGTTGAATCAAACAACCCTATAAACACACTATGAATTGCTCTGCTGACGTAAATAGTCAAACGGTAATATGTGATATTGGTGGAATAATGGGGCCGTGTGATCGTAATTCCTAGAATGAGACATAATTCTAATTGGGCGTTTTTGGAAGCCAAATAATCGGATTTAATATGGTTTTATACGACCATCCCCACGAGTCGATGCAATACCTTAAGTGACTTTCAATAAAAGCAACATACATAAGTCGTAAAACTGAGGTGCCAGAGTACTCGTGGGCTAGAGTTAAGCCGTAGCAACATGATGCTAATCTGCATCAGACGCTGTTTTTGTGATCTTCCCATTGTAGGTGCTTATCAAAAAGAACCCCAAGGTATTTGTAAGAACTTGTCTGATCCAATGCGATGTTATTTATATGCATGAGTTAAAGTGTAATATCTACTATATTGAAGTGTGACAGAAAACAATATATTTTGTTTTCTTTGTGTTAATTGTTCACTTTTTAGCCAAGAACCAGTCAGAAATTCTGTATAACTCTAGATTTATCTTATGACTAAGTTCTGCAATATTATCCGCAGTTACTATAAAACATGTGTCATCTGCGTACATCAATATTTCTGCAGAGTCTATAATTTCTTGCAGGTCATTTATGTACATAGAAAAAAGAAGCGGACCTAATATGGAGCCCTCAGGAACTGCAGTAACAATATTTCGTTTTGAAGAAGTTTTGTTTTTGACTTTCACGACCTGAGATCGATCATGCCTATAACTTCATAAAAAGTCAAATACATTGCCTTGAAACCCACAATGTTTAAGTTTGTCCGATAAGATGCAATGATCCACTCTGTAGAACGCTTCCTTTAAATCTAAAAAAGACGATAGCTACTCGTTTATTTAATTGTAACGCCATATTTACCCTTTGCGTTAACGTGATGACTGCAGTAGCTGTTGAGAAACGAGTTCTGAAGCCATGTTGCTGATGGCAGAGCACTTTGTACTTATCAAGGAATATTTTCATCTAATTCGATAAATTTTTTCAAAAGCAGTATTGATTATGCTTAAAACAGAGATTAGGTAATAATTTGAAGAGTCATACGGATCACCTTTTTTATGGATTGGAATGACATTGGCACTTTTGAGAGAATTTGAATATATTGCTTGAGTAACAGAGTGATTGAACATTTGACGCAAAACTGGGTCTACTATATCAAGATTTTCCTTTAACACCCCTACAGAAAGGCCGTCGGGTCCTGACGCTTTAAAGGGACACTAAAGTGAAAAAAGATTTCTTCTGCATCAGTAACTTACCGTCCTACAACACTAAAAACACCACTCCAACAGCGATAAGACGTTTGGTAAGCCAGTAAAAGCGCAAGAATGAAATACGGGTGGTGACGCCTACTTAAGTTCCCGCACCTGGTGGCTGTGACGTCATGGATTTTGATGGTATCTTTCAGGGCCTACTAATTAAAATAAGCGGTAAAGATTGACCACACCCTGTTCTAAAGGAACCAAATATTAAACATGGCAAGTTTCGGGAACCTTTACTCAGCCAATGCGGCCCAAATGCGAAAACATACTTTGGAATCCCTGACATTACGCTGACGTACCGGCGCTGGGGTTTCGGCGCAAAATTCAAATACTGATACTTGGACCTTCATTTTCTCACATAATAATCAATTTTTTTTTTAATTGACTGCCTGCAGGGTTCTCAAACAATGCTTCATTAGTCTAAACTGAGTTATTGTTTCGCTTTACTGTCCCTTTAAGAATAATTTAATTGTGGGGTTTTAGGTGTCAAAACCACTTTCTTATCATGAGCCGCGCCGTAGTGGAGGACTCCGGAAATATCGACCTCCTGGGGTTCCTTAACTTGCAGCTAAATCAAAGTACATGGGTGTTTTCACATTTCGCCCCCGTCGAAATGCGGCCGGCGTGGCCGGGATTCAATCCGGCGAATTCGTGCTCAGCAGCTCGACACCATAGCCACTGAGCAACCACGGTAGGTAGGTCCTGACACTTTATTGTTAGGTGTGGTTAATATGTTTGAATCGATGCCGCTGACGTCTATCTCTCCTAGAATAAACGAATTTACTACTGGATTAGGAGCGCGAGGAGTCTCACTATTTTTATTCCTGAACCTACAGTAGTAAAGTGCGTGTGATGTGAGTAAAATACGTGTTGAAACACGTGCATGGGATGCGTTTCAATTCAAATTGTTCCTACGACAGTACTGTTTAAATTCAGTCAAATGCCATCGTGTTTCTTTAAGTTCTCCGTCCAGCCGCTTCTTTTCTCTTTGAAAAATCAGGCTTTGTTTCTGCACCCGTGAAAGTTCTTGTCGAAGGTTTACAATTGCTTGCTTGAACTCTTCAAAGTTACTATCGATAAAGCCCATTGAAGCTGCTGAAGCTGCAACCGATTTAAGCTCTGCTTTTATGCTGTTGTTTGATCGGTCGATATTTTTTTACTTCTGCTTTTAATTCTGACATAACTTCTGCGAATTTCGCGGTCATTTGCAGCATAGTCTTAACAACTTCCTTTATAGATCCAGGTGGTTTGTCTCCAATAGACTTAGCGAATTGTTCGAGAGGCTCACTCTTTCCACTTTCCATGATGCGAAGCAAAATATCAACTGTACATCAACGAAAAGCGCACATCAAACAAGGGTTTAATACGGCAACGGAGAGCAGTTCAGCAGCCTCAATATTCTAAGCTGAAACAGAAAATAAAATTGCCGTTGGCCCACCTGCAGCGGCCCAAAAACGGTGGTTTTAGCACGTCGTGTTGTTGACACGGTTGCCGAACCACTCTTATGAATCGCCGGGAATCCGTGCTGCTTATACGTTTGCGCAGAAGGCCCTGCCACGCTGGAAGCGGCCTGATAGGGAACCACGGTTGACTGTAGCATGCCTGCGGCCTGGTCTACCTGTCTGTCTCCGTCACCTCTTGAAGCCACACCATGATAGAAAAGCCTGCAGCGGGAGGAGGCAGTTTTGTGAGCTACAGCGCTACAACACAGAATGGCGTCGAGGTGCGCACTCAGTGCCGACGCGACGAAGACTCGCATAAAGCGTCCGGCGGAGCACGCAAGGTAACATTTCACACTCCGTCACGACTGTCGTATGCCGTCAATATATCCTATATATTCATTTCTACTAGTGGACGTACTCTTCAATGCGCTTCATGTATTCGTGGCCAAAACCCCACCTGGAGCCGCCACAGTCGATATATAAATTGTAAGTTGTGAATACTCCGGATATTTTCGGTATTCCTTGTGTTCCTTATTTTTTTTCTGTTTGTTTCTTTAGCTTTATTTTTTTTTCTTTTTTGAAACAAACGATTTTAACCCATGAACGTGCCTCCCACCCCCATCTTTCTTTATCTGATGCCTTCGTATCCTTAGGGTGTATAAAGAGAGGTGCGTGTCAACAGTATTACTAGGGAGCCAAAACGTGCATGTACAGACTGCCTCAGTATTACGTTTTCGTTAAGTGCGGTTTTAGCAAGCGAGCCCCTATTGACCATGCTGATAGACATTTTTCTTCGAAATATATAGCTGTATGCATATTGGACTTTCCTGTGGAGTTGTTATATTAAACAACATGAAGAAATTCTAAAAATTGTTCTCTGCAAATTATAACATTACATTTATTTATAGGGCCAATTAGATATGAAGTTACAATTTGCAGATTAGCCAGACCAAGTACGGCGGTTTTTCAAGATATCGTGTGTTCGCGGACAGCGAAAGTTTGGCTCCATGCGCAGTCCAGTACCACTCGGAGCATCTACCGGGTAAAAGATTTTGCTGTAGCACTGCTTAAGTGCCCCTATGTGCGTACATGAGAGCGCATTGCCACGTCTTCCTGCTGACGACTCGTTTGACGAAACGTAATACAGTTGTTTTCACGTTTACTTGCATCATTTCTGGCATCACGCACCTCGGTCGCGTTCGCCAACTTGCGCGGGACGTCCAAAGGAACCGGGCGCAGCTACTGAACGAGAAGTCGAAATTAAAGGTGAATCAATCGAAGCACGTAACAGATCTCACTGAAATCACGCGCCGACTGGGCGTGGGCCAGTGCCGTCAGCGCCTTCGCAGAGGGAGGGGCAGTTTGGGAACGCTGGCATGACGAGCGGGACCGGAGCCAGCTGTCTCCAGTGACGCCGCCGGATATCGCCCTGTATATCTCTCTCTCGATCTAGTATGGTCCAGCATGGAGTTTCGAATAATATGGGTCCAGGACGAGTTTTCTACAGAACAGTAAGTACATTGTAGTGAAGCAGATGAAGTTGAACGTTAAATGGGACAGCCACGGCCTTGGCCTTCGGGAAGTTAGAGCTCGAGCTGTATGTACTCCCTGACTGTTCAGCCATCGATTTTCCCGGCTGAACGCTGGCAATAAGACACTCATTATGATTAGTAAAGGTGCGGGGCCTCGCAATCAAGGCGGAGATTCTTTAGGTGCGCAGCACCACGGTACCTTCGGTGGTGACCTACGATCCTCCACCCGCCGTGTCAACGGATGTCACGAGCACGCGGCTGCGACACGCCGATATATGCGGGGCAACCAACAGCTCGAGATCTATAGCCTCGTGCAGCAGAGGCTGAGGCGGTGGCTGTCCTCCTAACGTTCTACTTCATCTGCTTCACCACAATGTCAACTTCAGGCACAAGAATGCCCACCTGAACCGCGTGGGGGTTTCTTCGCTCGGCCGGGCCCACTTCGACTGCTGCGCTTTCCGGCTCCGAAACCCTTCGATCGTACGACAAAACTCCCGAACAATATTCAGGCTCTCAGCCCCATGCTATTTTCTGAGGGCGTCGCGGCAGCATTCGAGGAGTCACGCTACGTGGCCCTCTGATTGGGTCGTGGGCGGTGACGTAGGGAAGGAGCCTGGCAGTGATGGTCGAGCGGCGGCAGGGTTGAAAGCCGGACACGAGAGGCAGTGGTGTACACAGAAATTTCGTATGGGGGGAAGGGGAAGGGGGAAGCTCATGATGCAGCTCGGCCTCCTCCTTATACAATGTGTCCAGGGATCAAATGCCTAATAACTGCATTGCCATTGCCAAAGATGCTGTAAACGAATTCTTGAACGCTACGCAATGTCAAGAAAAGTAAAATATGTTATTTTTTTCATATAAGAATATGCTCCAATGTCCCAAAATTGTGCCCCAAGTAACTTAAACAAGTGGTTCCAGGTTTTTTTGTCTATTTAGTAAGTAAAGAAAATACCACACGGACTTTAGAACTACATCGGTTCGAAACCAGTAAAGCAGTGCATTCTGCTGGTATGCAAGATGTAAAGGCTGTGAAATGAAAAGCTTTGTGGACAAATATTTTAATGAAACTTTGTCACTCAAGAGCCTTGTTAATATTTTTGTACACATGCAACGGCCAGGGAAGAATCTCAATGACGCTATCCTTTGTTCCAATGTAATGCGCAGGGGAAGCTGTCACCGGTCGTGTATTGTAAGTGCACCAAAATTATAGTCGCAACAGAGAGCGCTTATAAAAAGCAGGAGTTCTGTAATATATACAATGGCGAGTCAAATGAAACTGAGCCAAAGGGAATATGTGACAAACAGATATTTTATTTAAATGTATAGTCTCTGTGAGCACTTACACATTTGTCCCTTTGACTAACGAGTCACGTGATTGCCATCCCATAAAATTCCCTGGGTTTCTGCTTCAAAACGTCTGTAATCCTATGGCAGTCGGGTAAAGGAGCTTGACGACTGGATTGAAGTACACAGGCCTTAGGCTATCTAGGAGTGCTTAACAATGCCCGCTAAATATGGGGGGAAAACAATGCTGGCTATCGCGTAATGGAGAGTAAATGTGAGTATGAAATGGCTACAGGTGAAGAAGATTCGTTGGAGATTATATTAGTCACAATCTTAAAATGCGTGTGGTGTATGTTCGCAACCTCACACCCCACCACATATCACCACGCAGTAAAACACGTTGTGGGGCTAGTTGGTGCATAGCTTTCAATAGAATAAGCGCCAAAAGTGACGGCACACAAGAAAATATCACCACGCCCTACGGCGCGCTGGTCCATATGGACGCGACTGTTTCCGGTCACCGAAAGTGCGAGGAAACAATTGCGTCCATGTGGCCTACCTTGCTGCCTGTTTCTGCCGCCTCCTTCAAGCGAATCTCTTCTGCCTACTGTGCAGTGCGCGTTTGTCGCTGCTTTTTCTTCTGCTCGCGTCGAAATGGTTGGCTGCAAATGTGCGACCTCAGGTGGCCGTATATAGTCCGTGGCGGCGTTCTCAACTTCGCGAACGGCCCCATAATCCTGGCGATGTCGGCACAGTCGAGTAATCTTCTGCTCTAGCGTATAACTCGCAGAGAGATCGGTTTCCGAAAATCGCTTCCTACTTCTGTTGTCATTGTTCTGCATTGCTCGGGTTAAGCACACGCGATGGCGACCTCAACGAAATGAAGAACGATGCACAATCCTATCTGGCCACGACGCAAAGCATACCTGGAAGCGTTTTGGGTAGAATAGAACCTGTTTTGAACTGAAGCTCAGTGCAAGCGTCGTCTGCTTCAAACAACCATCCGCGGCGCGCCGGATGCTGCCGGCTTGGTCACCCACAGAGTTGCCAGATTGGGCTAAAAATAGCCAAATTGGGCTACTTTTTAAGCGGGTTGGCGTCGAAAATTCTGAGTTGGCTACATAGCTATATTTGGGCTATTTTTGTCTTAAGAAGTTCCAAGTCCCGCGGACACCTCAACGCTGACAAAATTCGCGAACACCGGCTCATGAAGACCGAAAGCTCATTGCTGCTACAAAATTATGTGAGCACTCCCGAAAGCTGTGTATTTAGGCATTGTCGCCGCTTGGAGGATAGCGGTAAGTCATGGCTGGTATGTTTATACGTCACTCCAGCGCTAAGCACTCTTCTTGTTGTTTTGGTTTTGGCGCCATCTGCCGCCGGTTGACGCCTGGTTCAGTGAGAAAAACTGTGTGTCTGACAACTGTCGAGTAACGTCTTTCATGGCGGCTGATACACAGCAACTTACACAACCGCTGAAGTGTTCAAACGCATGTCGTGGCGAGTCCTTCTCGCCCGTGGTCCTTCAGTGCTTATCAAGGGTTGCTCGATGCCTGTTGCTTTGTTTTCCCGCAAAGCACCGCGTTATTTATTTACCCGGTAACATTAGGGAAAAATTCGCAAGTCCCTTTAAACGAGAAACGTGACGGTTGGAGTCTCTATGTACATGCTTAGCGAAGTGCAGTATTCCCGACTGTCGATCAGAACGAAATATTCTAGTCTAATATCACCAAGCCTCAGTAAGGCAAAAAGATTACCAGAAATCCAACGTTTAGCCTGGTGAACAGCTGTTGCTTGGCTATATTTGGTTCGGCTAGACGAAGAAACAACTCATGCGTTACTCCGCTTCGCCTTCAAGAGTGGAACGCGACAGCATTCCCGTCGACCCGCCAAGGGGTGTAAGACAATGGGCTACGGCGCAGCGACTATACGCGCCCCGCATTGGACGCGGTGAGCGTCGAGCAACGCAGCGTTCGGCGCGGCAACGAAATGTGCGCCTGAGCAAGCGACGCACGCCTGAGCCTTAGAAACAGCTCGTTTCTAAGGCAACACCGCATTCACTAGAGGCGCTTTTGTACTGCTTTGAAGCATCGTACTCGTGGCTCAGTGGTAGCGTCTCCGTCTCACACTCCGGAGACCCTGGTTCGATTCCCACCCAGCCCATCTTGCAAGAGTTGAGCCAAAGCCACCTAGAAACAAGCGCAGCTGCTTATATACCGCCGCGACGCCGCGAGCGACGGCGCGAGTTGGAGCCCCGTTTCTCCTCTGTCGTGACGTCACGGTGTCACGTGGTATTGAAGGCGACACCGCCGCGCCTGAACAGCTGGGTTGAGCTCTCGTAATATGCTTCGCATAAAAGGTGCGTGTCAATAGTATTACTAGGGAGCCAGAACATGTACCTATAGGCTGCCTCAGTACAGTAAAAGCTCGTTAATTCGAACCGCAAGGGGAAGCCGCTTCAGTTCGAATTAACGAAAGTTCGAACTAATGAAAGTGAAGGAGAGCAACAGTACACTGCGATTTGGAAGCAGTAGGGCATGTCAGAAATTTGGCGTGTGCCGCGGGCACACGCCATCTTCAAGTCGAAGCTCTGGGTCCGACTGTGCCACACCACCGATGTCCACCGAAACGAACGTTAGCCGAGGCGTAACACCATCACAATGAATCGCGACGGCCGATACCTCCTAAGCTGAAAACAGGGCTGCACAACCGATGAAGACTGCCGAGACAAAGACGCTGAACATGTGAAGGTGGCGAAGGCCCTGATTCGTTGGTTCTTGATTGCAAGCGCAGCTGCGACGTACTTGATTCGCTGTGTTTTGGAGCTTGCGGTGCCATCTCCGCACAACATTAGCAGCTGTACAAGATTTGCAAAGCCTCCGAGATTCGCAACGGGCAAGAAGTCTCGGAGGTTACGTCGAACGGAGAGGCGGCAGCCGCCGCTGCCTTCTGGCTGACCCCGCGTCGGTTGGATTTTTTTCTGATTTTGCCTTCTCTCGCCGTTCTCTCCATTTCGGAGGCAATACAGCCTTGTGTGTAGGCAGTAGGCGCGTTTCTCTGGCCGTGTGCCAGGCGAGCGTAGTTCGAATTATCCGTGAGGGAAACTTCTCGCGTTCGAATTAACGGACTTTTTTATACATATACTTCTGTGGAGCTTGGCCGGACCAAATCGTACAGTTCGAATTATCCATAAATTCGAATTATTGAAGTTCGAAATAATGAGCTTTCAGTGTATTGCGTTTTCGCTACGTGCGGTTTCAGCAAGCGACCCCTTTCCGATCATGCTGATAGACTTTTTTTGTCGAAACATAAAGCTGCAGGCATACTTAACTTGCTTGTATAGTTGTTATGTTAAAAAACACGAAATAACCATAAAAACGTTTTCTGGAAATTATTACATCAATGTTGTTTGCTGTGCCAATTAGATGAGAAGACGAAATTTGCAGACTAGCCAGAGCAATTGAGTGCGGGGGCTTTTCAAGATATCCTGTGTTCGCAGTAAGGAAAAGCTTGGCTCCATTTACAATCAGTTGCTAGTCTTTCGTTGAATGACTCATAAATGAGAATGCCACATCTTCCTGCTGATGACTCGTTTTACGAAACGTAATACCATTGTTTTCACGTATCCTTCTATCATTTCGTTGCGTGGACGTCCAAAGGAGCCGGGCGCAGCTATTGAATGAGAACTCGAAGGTTCGTCAATAGAAGCGCGCGGTAGAATTCACCGAATTAACCACACGAAGAGCCAGGGCGGTCAGCGCCTTTGCAGAGGGAGGGGCAGTATGGGAACGCTGGCATGAAGAGCGGCATCGGAGCCAGCTGCGGCAGTCGACGACTCACGCGCTAACAGTGCCACGAGCGCTTCTTTGTGACCACGTGAACCTCTGTACCTTGTCCGGCCACGCTGCCGTACATATCTCTCCGTACATCAAGTAGGGCCTGGGATCAGTTATCGATTGAAATTTAAGCACACTGTAGCGAAGCAGATGAAGTTGAATGCTAAAGGGGACAGCCACCGCCCTGGCCTTCGCTGCAGGAGGTTAGAGCTCGAGCAGTTGGCCCTCGCTGACTGTTTAGACGTCGATTTTCGCCGGCTGAACTCGGGTAATAAAACGCTCATTATGAATAGTGGAGGCGCGGGTCCCCGCAGTCAAGACTGGGGTTCTTCAGCTGCGCAGCCATACACTGCCTTCGGCGATGACCAACAATCAACCACCCGCAGTGTCAACGGCTGTCACGTGCACGCGGCTGCGACACGACAATACATGCGGGGCAACCAACAGCTCGAGCTCTTTAGCCTCGTGCAGCAGCGGCCGAGGCGGTGGCTGTCCCCTGAACGTTCAACTTCATCTGCTTCACCCCAATATCAACTTCAGGCACAAGAATGCCCGCATGAACTATGTGGCGGATCCTTCGTTCCACCTGGCCTAGAATTGCTGTGCCTCCCGACTCCGAACCCCTTGGGTCGTACAAAGAAACTCCCGAGCCATCGTCAATCTCTCAGCCCCGCTGAGAGATTCCGTTTTCGTAACGTAACCCGCTGCTTGGGTCGTGGGCGGTGACGTGGGGAAGAAGCCCTTAGCGTGGCAGGTCTTGATGGTCGAGCGGCGGCAGGGTCGAAAGCCGGACGCGAGAGGCGAGCGGCGAAGTATGTGTGAGGATCCATCTCTGCCGCTCAGCGCTTTGTTCTCAAGGCTACGGGCTCAGGCGATTCGTGTGATTTGCCAGATTGCATCAATATGGCCGGCTGATTCAGACCATTGGCGTTTCTCGAAGGCGCTCGGTGCGTCATTTTCTGTATGCCCGAACGGTCGCTTACCTGTGTCCTTGGCGGTAGGCTCTATAGCTATAGGAGCTTGTGAACACATCTAAGCCCCGAACTTACGAACCGTTGTTCGAGGTTACACACGACCTGCCTTTCTACGCCATTGGGAGCAGCGGGCGCTGAGTTGTGTGCTCCGTGCGTCATATTGCCGTGTTGTATCAGAGTTAAGGCTCTACTCGCCATTTCACGCAAGGTAATTCATCGCGTCACAATCACCTTGAGCCACTGGAGCGCAAGTGTGGCAGGCATCACATCACGCCACGTGATCCGTTGCGGAGGGGCGTCGCAGCTGCGTTCGTTCGGAGCCTCCCCGCTTCCTAACCGCGTGCTTAGGCGAGCGTTAATCATTAACGGCTGCTTCGCCGGCGCTTGGTCGCTCAGTCTCGCCATGGATCAGGCACCGGCTGAGTCGTCTGTGCGTGCGCTTCAGCGCAAGGGAAAGGCTGAATCCAATCATCGGGTAGACATAACTAGACGGCATCCTTCGCAATCTTAAGCAAAGGCAAAGTTGTCTATTGAGACACCGGAGCAAAGGCAGGCCAGATTAGCACGTCCCAGAGAAGCTTACCATACGCGGAAGCGTGCCAAGATCGAAGCTACTGCAACCGCCGCCATCGTGCAGCAATACGAACAACAAGGCGAAGGAGGCGAAAGTGTCGATGTAAACAGCGGCACCCACGAACTTCTGATAACCACACCCTTCGGATGGCGGCAAGCTCGAATACGACGGCCAGGTTTCACCGCCACTTCACGGACAACCCGTTCGGCAGCGGATGTAACCTGTGTGAAAGATTGTGACCTAACTTTAGTGAAACCTTGTGTGAATAGTCTTCGCAAAGCCAAGCCAAACAGACCTTTCGCTCGCGAAGACGAGGTTCACAAGAGTTAAACCTCAGTGTTGTTTTCTTTCTTTCGCACGGAGGTTTGCCGAGTAAATGCTTTCAATGTCCGAGGCATCTGGCTTTCCGTCGGAGGGAGCTCCGTATTCGGGCGGCTGGAGCAATGCTGGGCTCTCGGCTCGCTGCTGGACCCTGCAATGGGTCTTTTTCTGCATGCGGTCGCGTCGCGTCGTGAAGCCCCCCTGTGGGGTTCACGGGTGACAAAAGCGCCGCTCGACTAGCGACGCGCAGCACTTCTTTTTGCATTTCAGCACCGAAAAAAAAAACTTTTATATAGCGCGCATGGAGCAAGAGAAAGACGGATCAAGAATATTTCAGGAGGGGTTCACAATTTTCTCATTGAAGCTTTTGTCTGAATAAAATATATATGTAAATATGCTGTTAGGTGAAAGAGAAAAAATAAATGTGTAAGACTTCCTCCAAGCGACTGCAAACACCCTTACTTTTGTTCTGTCCAGCTACGTGGGACTTGCCTATTTAATATTTTAGCGCACGCGTTAAACCTTGCCGGACGTACAAGAAAGTTGTATCCATCCATCCATCCATCCACCCGCCATTGAAGCGTGTAGAGGCTTTGGCATTTCACTGCTAAGCCCCAGGGTGCGGGTTCATATCCCGGCTCTGGCAGGCGTATTTCTATGGGGGCGAAATGCAAAAAAAACTCTCTCGTGTAAAATGCATTGGGTGCCCGTTAAAGAACCCCAGGTGGTTCAAATTTCTGGAGCCCCCCACTACAGCATGCCTCATAATCAGATCATGGCCTTCGACCGTAAAACCCCAGAATTTCATTTTAAAGCTAAGCTTTCCTTGTTTCTTCCTTCGACTTTCCCACTGCTGCAGCGGCTGCTGCTATCCGCCATGCCGCTACCGCCGGCTACGTCGGAACGTGGGTATGTCACAAGAACACGAAACGCATGCGCTCTCGACTTCACGACATTCGTTTATGAGCTGTCATTCTCGAAATTCCGAGGAATAACCTTTTAAAGAATGTAAGACAAGGTAGGCGCCACGTGGAGGGCCTGCGCGGCTGTGGTTCAGAATGATTATTCGCCAAGCGACGCCCGCGGCGCCAGATTTTTTGCGACACGGGGCCCTGAACGCTATCGCGTCAGTACATGACAAGAGTGCGGCACAAAGGAAAGGCGACCAGAGAAGCTCGTGTCAAGATTTATGCCACGTCGCATATGCACAATGCCCTCTGGACTTCTAACTACACGTGACCCTCTCAAATGCTGCGCACGAGCTGCCAAATTAAAAATTAAATTATGGGGTTTTACGTGCCAAAACCACTTTCTGATTATGAGGCACGCCGTAGTGGAGGACTCCGGAAATTTTGACCACCTGGGGTTCTTTAACGTGCACCTAAATCTAAGTGCACGGGTGTTTTCGCATTTAGTCCCCACCTAAATGCGGCCGCCGTGGCCGGGATTCGATCCCGCGACCTCGTGCTCAGCAGCCTACCATAGCCACACGAGCTGCCACGCTTGTCTCCGTGCTCATCCGCAACAGCAACGACAGTAGAGGGAGGATGTGGGGAGAATGTTAGCGATGGAATACAGAGGGAGCGAGAGGAGGCAGCTTTGTTAGTTGCAGCGCTACAAAGCCGAAGCGTGCACTCAGTGCCGACGAGGCGAAGGCTGCCATAAAACTTAGGGCGGAGCAGGCAAGGTAACATTTCACATTCACTCACGACTGTCGTATGCCGTCAATAAATACGATGTATTCATTCATAGTGGCGGACGTACTCGGCAATGGGCTTCTTGGATTCGTGACCAAAACGCCACCTCCAGCCGCAACAGTGGATATATAAATCGTAAATTGTGAATACACCGGATGTTTTCGGTATTCCTTGTGTTCTTCTTTTTCCTGTTTGTTTCTCTTTTTTTTTCTTTGAAAGAAACGATTTTAACCCCTGAGCGTCTCTCCTACCCCTATCTTTTTTTATGCAATGCGTTCGGATCCTTAGGGGGAATAAAGAGAAGTGCCTGTCAATGGTATTACTAGGGAGCCAAAACGTGCACGCACAGGCTGCCTCAGTATTACGTTTTCGCTATGTGCGGTTTCGGCAAGCGACCCCCTGCTGACCGTGCTGATACGACGTTTTTCGTCGAAACATATAGCTGCAGGCATACTCGACTTGCTCGTGGAGTTGTTATATTAAAGAACACGAAGGGATCGTAAAAATTGTTTTCTGCAAATTATTCCATTTTTGTTATTTATAGGGTCAATTAGTTACGAAGACGAAATTTGCAAACTAGCCGGAGCAAGTGCGGGGGCTTTTCACGCTACTATATGTTCGCAGTCAGTTAAATGTTGCCTCCATTTGCAGTACATCCTCATGACTTCCGTTTATCGTGTAACGAATGCCGCTTAGGTATCCCTGCGTGTATAAATGAAAAAATTGGAGGACGCTTAAGCTTCGCCTTCAAGAGTGGAACGCGACAGCGTTCCCGTCGACCCGCCAAGGGGTGTAAGACCATGGGCTACGGCGCAGCGACTACGCGCCCCGCATGCATAGGACGCGGTGAGCGTCGAGCAACGCAGCGTTCGGCGCGACAACGAAATGTGCGCCTGAGCAAGCGACGCACGCCTGAGCCTTAGAAACAGCTCGTTTCTAAGGCAACACCGCGTTCACTAGAGGCGCATTTGTACCGCTTTGAACCATCGAACTCGTGGCTCAGTGGTAACGTCTCCGTCTCACAAGCCGGAGACCCTGGTTCGATTCCCACCCAGCCCATCTTGCAAGTTGTTTTTTATTCATGAAGTGCCTGCTGGGATTTATCGCTCATAGCCAACGCCGCGGACGCCGACGACACCGGCTTTTCTGCGACACGAGCTACTTAACGCTATCGCGTTAAAAAGCATAACCACGTCTTCCTCCTGACGACTCGTTTTACGAAGCGCAATACTGTTGTTGTCATGTTTCCTTGTATCATTTCTCGCATCACTTGCCTCGGCCTCCTTCGTGTACTTGCGTGGACGTCCAAAGGAACCGGGTGCAGCTACCGGCTTGCGAAGTCCAAATTAAAGGTGAATCAATCGAAGCGCACTACAGAACCCACTGAAATCACCGCGCCGACTGGGCGTGGGCCAGTGCCGTCAGCGCCTTCGCAGAGCGAGGTGCAGCTTGGGAACGCTGGCGTGACGAGCGGGACCGGAGCCAGCTGTCTCCAGTGACGCCGCCGTATATCGCGCTGTATATCTCTCTGTCCATCTAGTAGGGTCCAGCATAGAGTTTCAAACAATATGGATCCAGGACGAGTTTTCCACAGAACAGTAAGTACAATGGAGTGAAGCAGATGAAGTTGATTGTTAAATGGGACAGCCACCGCCTTGGCGTTCGGGAAGTTAGAGCTCAAGCTGCTGGTCCTCGCTGAGTGTTCAGCCATCGATTTTCTCCGGCTGCGCACTGGCATTAATACCCTCATTTTGGTTAGTGCAGCTCGGTTATGACGTTGCCCTTCGGCCTCCTCATAGAATTCGTCGAGGGATCAAATGCCTGACTAATAACCACATCGCCATTGCCAAAGATGCTGTAAACGAATTCTTGAACGCTATACGTAATGTCTAGAAAAGTAAAATATGTATTTTTTCATAGAGGAATATACTCGTACATCCCAAAATTTGTGGCCGAAATAACTTATGTAAGTGGTTCCAGGTTCTTTTGTCTATTTAATAAGTAAAGAAAATACCGCACGAACTGTAGAACTATATCGGTTCGAAACCAGCAAAGCAGTGCATGCCGCTGGTATGAATGATGAAAAGGCCATGAAATGAACAATTTGTTGGAAAAATCTTTTAAAGAAACTTTGTCATTCAAGAACCATGTTTATATTTTTGTATATATGCAACGGCCAGGGAAAAATCTCAAGGAAGCTGTCCTTTGTTCCAATCCAATGTATTGCGCAGGGGCAGCTGTCACCGGTCGTTTATTGTGATTGCACCAAAATTATATAGTCGCAACAGAACAGAGAGCACATATAAAAGCCACGTTGTGCAAAATATACAATGGCGAGTCAAATGAAACTGAGCCAATGCGAATATATGACAAACGGGGTATTCTATTTAAATGTAGTCTCTATGAGCATTTACACATTTGCCTGTCTGGCTAACGAGTCGCGTGATCGCCGTCCCATTAAGCTCCTTGGGTTTCTGCTTCAAAAAGTCTGTAAGTGACTCTTTCACGTCGTTATCCGACACGAATCTGGTTTCCTTGAGCTATTTCGTCAATTGCCCCAAATTGTGTAAGTCGCAAGGCGACAAATCTGGGCTGTATGGCGGATGTTGTAGCGTTTCCCACTTGAACTTTACCAATTTTTTGTTACCAACACCAGCGACGGGGGGACTGGCATTGTCGTTGAGTAAGATGGCTCCATTAGCCAATTTTTCACGTCATTTGTTCTTGATTGTGACACGGACCCGATCCGGCATTTCACCATATCGGAAACGATTGATAGTCTCTCCAGGTTTAGCAAATTCGATCAGTAATGACTCCTGACGATCAAAACAAAAAAAAAGTCAACACCTTTCCGGCGGAAATGACGGCACTTGCTTTCTTTTAGGGGTGGTGAATTCGAACGTTTTCAACGTAACCTTTGCCGCCGTGTTTCAGACTCATAGCAGTGGAAGCGTCATTCGTCCATGGTCTCTATTGCAGACAAAAAGTCGTCACCCTCGTTGTGATACCAGATCAGATGAGACAACGCAGCGCCGAACCTCTCTTCTGGCAGTTGTTCAAAATCTTGGGCATCCATTGCGCACACAAGAACCGATGACCGAGATGTTCATGAATTGTGGTGTGAACTGAAACGTGACTCATGTTCACACGTTCTGCCAGTTCATCGGTGCTTATCCTCCATTCTTGTCTAATCAGCTCATCAACCTTTCAAATTTTGTTGGGGGTGATTGCATGGTGGCTTTGGCTCGGTCTTGGAACGTCTTTGGATCTTTCACGTCCTTCTTCGAACAGTTTGCTCCAACGCTTCGCAGTGGCTAAAGAAATACAATGTTCAACGTGCACCGCAGCCACACGGCGATAATTTCTTTTTTAGAAACACCTTCAGCTGTCAAACACCTCACGACACCACGCTGTTCGACTTTTGGAGAGTCCATTATGTCACACAACCATGTTCGACGCAGTGCATGAGAGCATTAAAGAGCATTTATCCTCACACTTGTGTGTCACTTTTGTAAATGAGATATGCCTGTCTGCTACGCGCGCGCCTCGCAGACAATGAACCGAATCATTATTGCGTGAGATGGGTAGGCTCACTTTCATTTGACTCGCCCTCGTGCATTACAAATGCGAAGATTGAATGGTATATACAAATGCGAAGATACAGCTTGATAAAGCGCGAAAAAGTGTCACTGGAGACAAAGTTCACTTCACGTATACACAAAACCATGCTACAAAATTCTCACGTACGATTTTGTGCCGGTGTGGACGAAAGGACATTCTGAGATGGAGAGGAGGTTGAAGTGTCTCGACGATAGGTAGATGGTGGTACCCTGACTACTGAGCTACCACCTCATAACCGTACATATTGTGAATACATATATTTTATCCCCCCGTAACATTTTGGTGAACGTGCGGGGTACTCTCGCCATAAGCCGGCCCTGGATCTTCGCAGCGGGGATTACATCGGTTCCGCTGTTATGGCTACTGACGCTGCCTCCACCGCTGACGCTGCCTCCATCGCTCAGACACCATACTAGGGAGCCAAAACATGCATGTACAGGCTGGCTCAGTATTACGTTTTCGCTACGTGCGGTTTCAGCAAAATACCCCCTGCTGACCATGCTGATAGACGCTTTTCGTCGAACATGTAGCTGCAGGCATACTCGACTTTCTTGTGAAGTTGTTATATTAAACAACATGGAAGAATCCTAAAAAATATTTCCCGGAAATTATTACATCAAGTTATTTACATTGCCAATTAGATATGAAGAAGAAATTTGCGCACTCTAGCCAGAGCAAGTGCCGGGGCTTATCAAGGTGTCTTATGTTCGCAGTCTGCGAAAATTTGGCTCCATTTGCATTGGACGAATCCAACAGCGATTCGCTTACAATCATACCACAATTATGCCACCTGATGCTAGACTACTATACATGTGGCAAGCGCAGGAATCACTATTAAACGGTGGAAAAGACGCCGCCGTAACCGCAGCTTCGCATCCGTGAAGCTAGACAAGCATATGCGACCCAACTACTTAATCAACAATGGGGCCATGTATGTGAGAGCACGCATGGTAATCTCAGTAGTAAAAAGACTTGGCAACTGCTGAGACATTTGTTTGATCCCTCGACCTCGCGGGAGCGAGACAGTCACTACATCACTCAATTATTGCTCAAACACAAGGATTAATATTCCCCATCTTTTTCAGGAGCTTGCACGATTACACCTCCCTTCTACCACAACTCATGAGGATTCAGATTATACAGGCTAGGGTAATGAACTTCTCGACGCCTCAATAACGGAGACAGAAGTTCGACATGCCTTAGCTTCCCTCAAAACTACATCTGCCCCCGGTATAGATAATGTAAATAATAAATTACTGCGAAATCTGGACGACAAATATATCTCTGCCCTCACAAAATAATTCGACAACAGCTCTCTTCCGAATGCATGGAAAACTGCTAAAGTAATATTTATTCTCAAACCCAATGAACCCTCTGACACCGCTAATCTTAGACCTATTTCCCTCAAGTCATGCTTGGGCAAAACGCTCGAACATGTCATGCTTAATGGCTTCAATAAATACACGGAAAACAATCAGTTATTCCCGCCAGGGACGATTGGCTTTCGCCTGTCGCTTTCTTGCCAGAATGCCATGCTAAGCATCAAGCATGACCTTCTTACTCCCACATTGAGTAATGACGCCCAAGCCATCTTAGGACTCGACCTTCGCGGTGCATTCAACAACATAGATCATGGATCTATCTTACGTGAATTGAAAGTTATTAACTGTGGTAGAAAAATGCATGACTACATCCACGAATTTCTTACCAATCGCACAGCTGTCATTAGTCTCAATGGTCAACCTCCTCCCCAATCACCCTAGGTAGCCTTGGCACTCCGCGGAGATCTGTGCCCTCGCCGTTTCTATTTAAGCTGGAAATGAGGTGTATTGCTGGGAAGCTGGCAGAAATACCGAATCTCCAATATTATATATATGCAGGCGACATTACCCTATGGATTAAGGGTGACTCGGATGGCTACATTCAAGATACCATACACGAGGCTGCAGATGCAGTTGATTACGAGAGTCGGGTTCATGAACCTCGAGTGCTCGCCCGCCAAGTCTGAGCTGTTACTTCTATCCAACGTTACTAGACTAGCTTCAGTTGTAAAACTCCCCGCCCGCGCGCTTACAGCCGCTGTCGCCACTTCTGTGACAGCCGCCAGAGGGCAACGCTGTTCCATCGGGCTGCACTGCAGACGCCTCGTCACAGCCTTGAGGTCGTGCGGACAGGTAGTTTGCGCGTGTTTCACGCTCGCTGGCGTTCGCCCTTAATACCACGAGAAAGCGGTATCCACCTGCAGCAATAAGATTGATCGCGATAGTTCGTTAATACTGAAAGAAGGGTAAACTGCACGAAAGGAAGAAACGCATACCGCCAAGCGCAGAAGCTGCGTTTCTAACTGTTGTTTCTTCCTGTCGTCTTAACGTTTCGCGCAGTTTAGGCTCACGAGCCTGAATATCTGGCCAAAGTGCGTGAATGTAGGATGGTCTTCATCCCCACCGAAGCTTCTCACCACGCCAAAGAAGCGCTACAAAAAGAAAGATGAGGTTGGTCTTTGAACACACAAGCCACACACACACAAAAAAGAAGTCGGATTTTTTATTCCGTGAAGATGCTTAATCAGCGAAGCTGAAACGTGAGGCCCCTGTGTTTATCACTGGGTTAATCCCGAGGGTTCATTGAAGTATTTCTCAGTTATGAGGTTACACAATCGGCTGCGAGGGAGAACGACGTCACTGACGGTATGTCCGCAGTTGTCGCTTGCATTCGATGTCTCGAGTTGGCTCGGCGGCGTGGTTAGCAGCCTTCACCTGCGATTTGCTGCTTGTGATTCTTCGAAATTAAATTTCTTCAAAATTAAATCTTTCCGTTAGGTATGACCATGAGTGGCTCATACTCCCTTAAGCAATGGCTCATACCCCCGTAAACGCGGCCTCCCCATTACGACGACAGAAGTGAAGTGAAATTCTACGCTGGAAAGATCGACGGCCACACAGCCAGCTGTGGAAGACGACGACGAACGCGGGAGCAGTGGCACGAGCGCGTGCGGTTGATTTCGCAGTGAGTTCCCGGTCGGCACGAGGAATCGCTCTGTTTCACGCCGAGCGAAGCGTCGCATTGCTGGTAGCACAGAAAAAGTGGTGCGTCGAACTGTCGACATCGTTCCGATAGCGGCCTTTGCAGCCAGGTACGCAGCACGTCGGCATCGTCTGCTGATATTCTTAAGAAACTCGGCGAAGGCTACAGTTTCACGGATGACATGCTTGCTGAAATTCGCCGCCAACAACGAACCACAGAATACACCAACGCTGCACCGCATGCTTAGTCTGGCCCGCCCGCGTAGCCGGCTATTGAGGAAGTGAAGCCGGGCGCGATTGCAGCGCCATGAACGCGCGGGCGGGTGGCGGTTCCGCGCAACGGCGCCGAGTTTTAAAACTGAAGCTAGTCTAGTAACGTTGCTTCTATCCGCAAATAAACGCGTTACGCCCAAATTTCAGATTACCATTAAAGGGAAGCAAGTTCCCGTCGTAAACAAAATCCATATACTTGGCATGCATATTCAATCTGACCGACTCAATACGTATACACTTCAAAAAGTTACTGCCAGCGTAGGTCCCACAACACGGCTTATAGCAAGGGCGTACAATAGGCACGGAGGTCTCCGCGAGGCAGAATTGCTAAGACTGGTACAGCCGCTTTCTGCAAGTAAAATCACATTCTCTCTTTCTTATGTCCACCTAACTAGGGCCGAGGAAGACAAGGTTAACTCACTGATACGCAGACTCAACACTTTTGTCCTTGGAGTGCCAAGTAGAGCTTCCACTGAGAGACTTTTGGCTACAGGTACCTTGAATACCTTTAGTGAGCTCGCAGAAGCCCACCTGACCGCTCAATACGAGGGCTTATTGAATACCCACGCTGGTAGGCACATCTTAATCTCCCTATGTGTTGCCCCTGCACCCATGACCAATGAGAAATAATTCAATATTCCCCAGCTGATACATCAGCACTTTCATATTCCTCCTCTCCCTAAGAATATGCACCCTGTTCATCACGAACATAGAAGGCAACAACGACCGAAAGCCCTGCAGAAAAAGGTATTTAACTAGAAAGACGTGGTCTGTGTCGATGCCGCAGAGTATCCGTGGGCACAAATTCGCCACATCAGTCGTTTACTCCACTGGCAGTGTTACGACGGAAGCATCCATTATAGCCTTTTCTTCGAAGGAGGCCGCTACAATACCCAATTACTCCTTCATAGTAAGTGACTCTAAAACTACCATACACCACTTCGTAGTGGGTAGGGTTTGCAGGACGGCCCTAGCCATTCTATGTCCCAATCCACCAGCTCAACTTTTGAGTTTATTCTGCACACCTGCTCACGCAGGCCTAATCGCCAATGAAGCGGCCCACCTAAGTGCTCGAGCTTTCACGAACCGAGCACAGGCTAGACAAGGGGACGGTTCAGACGCCAATAATCTCCTTCCAACATTCACCTTCAAAAACAGATTACTTACATACCACGACATTTGCGGGCATTAAACCCTAAGTCGCCTAACCTTCCCTCCTTTAATGATTCGGCCGTCACGCATACACGAGGTACTATGGCGTAAACTACAGACTCGCACTTTTCTATCTCCTGCCCTACGTCACAATATTCACCCGGGAGTATACCCTACTTCCGCCTGCAAGTTTGGTCCTGCTAGTAGAGCAGACCTTAACCACATTATTTGGCAATGAAAGAACCACTCCCCTCCTCCTAACCTTTGTAGAGATTTAAGTAGTAGGGAGCTGTGGGAGGCTGCCATGCGCAGCCACAACCTCGACCTTCAGGAAGCTATCCTGAGGTGGGCTGAAGTGGTAAAGGAGGCCTACCGCGAGTAGGATGACCTCGCAGCCCCTTTCCCTTTAAGATGGGATAAATAAAGTTGTCTCTCTCTCTCTCTCTCCGCTGCACTATCGTTTGCGTATTTCTACGTGCCTATATGAGAAAGCATTGCCACGTCTTGCTGCTGACGACTCGTTTTATGAAACGTAACACTATTGTTTTCACGTTTCGTTCTATCATTTCTCACATCACGTGCCTCGGCCGCGTTCATGTAGTTGCGTGGACGTCCAAAGGAGCCGGGCGCAGCTACTGAATGAGAAGTAGAAGGTTCTTCAATTGAAGCGCACGACAGAACTCACCGAAATCACCGCACCAACTTGCAGTGAGCCAGCGCAGTCAGCGCCTTTGCAGATGGGGGTGGTATGGGAACGCTGGCATGTAGAGCGGCATCGGAGCCAGCTATGGAAGACGACGACGATGACGACCGACGCGCTAGCAGTACCACGAGCGCGTCTCTGTGACCACGTGACTTTCTGTACCATCTCCAGCCACGCCGCCGGATATCTCCCTGTATATCTCTCCGTACATCAAGTAGGGTCTGGGACGAGTTTGCCATTGAAATGTAAGTACACTGTAGTGAAGCAGATGAAGTTGAATGCTAAAGGTGACTGCCACCACCTTGGCCTTCGCTGCAGGAGGCTAGAGCTCGAGCTGTTGGTCCTCGCTGACTGTTTAGACATCGATATTCGCCGGCTGAACTCTGGCAATAAAACGCTCATTATGATTAGTGGAGGTGCTGGGCCCCGCAGTCAAGACTGGAGTTCTTTGGCTGCGCAGCCACGCGGTACCTACCGCGATGACCAGCGATCAACCACCCGCAGTTTCAACGGCTGTCACGTGCACGTGGCTGCGACACGCCGAGGGATGCGGGGCACCCAAAAACTCGAGCTCTGTAGCCTCGTGCAGCGGAGGCCAATACGGCGGCTGTCCCCTGAGCGTTGAACTTTATCTGCTTCACCACAATATCAAGGTACGAGAATGCCCGCATAAACTGCGTGGAGGTTTCTTCGTTCCGCCGGGCCCAGAATTGCGGTGCCTTCCGAATCCGAACCCCTCCGATCATACAAACTCCCGAACCATCGTCAATCTCTCAGCTCCATGCTGTTTTCTGAGAGCGTCGCGGACGCATTCGAGAATTCACGCCACGCAACGCTCTGATTGGGTCGTGGGCGGTGAAACTGGAAAGAAGCCCTTAGCGTAGTAGTGATGGTCGAGCGGCGGCAGGGTCGAAAGGAGGACACGAGACGCGAGCGGCGAAGTATATGTGAGCGTCCATCTCGGTCGCTCAGGGCTCTGTCCTCAAAGCTACGGCCCCAGGCGATTCGTGTGGTGTTAGATATGGAGCTGTTTCCTGCGATTACTTCGAGTTCCCCAAACCACTTCGAGTCGCAGCACAGCTAATTGAGGAATGCAGAAGCAGGAAAGCGCATTCCAGAGAAGCGGCCGAGCAAACAAGTTTAAGGCAACAAGTTCACGTGCCAACAAGTTCGTGCGTCGCCGGGATTAGCAGGTGGGCCTCCAACAATGGAGCATGAGCAGCCCCCTCCTTCTCCTCGTTAGAAGTGCATTGCCAGTCTGCGAGGCAAGACCACAGCGAGCCGCCAGGTGTGACACCGCGACACGGGCGCCTACCATTGGCTGAAAGTGAGTCATCGGAGCGGACTCTCCCATTGGTCAAACATGACGTGACTTGCAGTGCTCGAAGGGTTTATAAGAAGCCTTCCAGAGAGACCTGAGCGTTCTGGGACATTCCCTGATTCCCTGATTCACCTCTCTCGAACTTCTTGTCGCGGGCCGAGTTGCTGCCGGCCCGTAATGTCTGTACAAATGTTACTTGTCGCTCACCTCCTTGTATATAATGTAGAATAAATACTCCCAAGTTTGGGCTTCCATCCCGAAGTCCCGTCCTCCAACCCCTACAGTGGTTTGCCAGATTGCGTCAACGTGGCCGGCTGATTCAGACGGCGCGTCGCACTTGGTGGTTCTCTCAGGCGATCGCTGCGTCACTTTCCTTATGTCCGAACCGTCGCTTACGGGTGTCGTTGGTGGCAGCCCCTATAACTATAAGAGCTTGTGACCGCATCTAAGCCCCGCACGTACAAACCGTTGTTCGACGTGACGTACCACGTGCCTTTCTACGCCATTGGGTGCAGCGGGCGCTGAGTTGTGTGCTCCGTGCATCATATGGCCGTGTTAATTGTATTAAAGCGAAAGCTCTACTCGCCATGTCACGCAAGGTCATTCATCGCGTCGCTATGACTTTGAGCCACCGTAGCGCAAATGTGGCCGGTATGACGTGAGGCCACGTGATCCGCTGCGGAGGGGCACCGCAGCTGCGCTCGTTCGGAGCCTCGCCGCTGCGGTACCACGTGGTCAGGCGAGCATTAATTATTAACGGCTGCTTCGTCGGCGCTTCGTCGCTCAGTCTCGCCATGGATAGGGCGCCGGCTGAGTCGTCTGTGCGTGCGCTTCAGCGCAAGAGACAGGCTGAATCTAATAATTCGGTAGACATAGCTAGGCGGCAGGCTTCGCAATCTCAAGGAAAGGTACAGTTGTCTGCTGAAACACCGGAGCAAGGGCAGGCCAGATTAGCACGTTATAGAGAAGCTCACCATGCGTGGAAGCGTGCCATGATCGAAGCTACTGCAACCGCCGCCGTCGTTGAGCAATACGAACAACAAGGCGAAGGAGGCGAAAGTGTCGATGCGAACGACGGCACCCACAAATCTCTGAATAACCATATCCTTCGGATGGTGACGAGCTCGACTGCGACGGCCAGGTTTCACTGCCACTTCACGGACAACCCGTTCGGCAGCGCATGTAACTTGTGTCAAAGATTGTGACTTAAGTTAAATGAAACCTTGTGTGCATATTCTTCGCAAAACCAAGCCAAACGACCTTTCTCTCGTGATAACGAGGTTCACAAAAGTTAAACCTCAGCCTTTTTTTTTTTCGCGCCGAGTTTACCGAGTAAATGCTTTCAATGTCCGAGGCGTCTGGCTTTCCCTCGGAGGGAGCTCCGTATTCGGGCGGCTCGGTGCTCGAACCTGCAGTGGGTCTTTTTCCGCACGCGGTCGTGTCGCGTCGTGAAGGCCACCTTTGGGCTTTACGGGCAACAAAAACACCGCTGGACTAGCGGCGCGCAGTACTTCTTTTTGCATTTCAGCACTGGAAAAAAAACTTTTATATAGCGCGCATGGAGCAACAGAAAGCTGGATCAAGCATGTCTCAGGGGGGATTCACAATTTTCTCATTGACGCTTTTGTCTGAATATAATATTTATGTAATTGTGTAATTAGGCGAAAGAGAAAAAATTGTGTAAGACTTCCTCCAAGCGACTGCAAGCAACGTTAATTTGTTCTGTCCACCTACGTGGGGCTTGCCTATTTTAAAATTTTAGCGCACCCGCCATTGAATCGTACAGAGGCTTTGGCGTTTCACTGCGAAGCGCCAGGGCACGGGTTCAAATCCCAGGGCGAAATGGAAAAAAAAAAAACATCTCCCGTGCACAGTGCATGGGGTGCACGTTAAAGAACCGCAGGTGGTCCAAATTTCTGGAGCCCCCCACTACAGCATGCCTCACAATCAGATCGTGGCGTTGGCCCGTAAAACCCCAGACTTTCATTTTAAAGCGAAACTTTCTTTGCCTCTTTCTTCGACTTTCGCACTGCTGCTGGCGTCCGCCACGCCGCTAACGCCGGCCGCGTCGCGTCGTGGTCGAGACGTGGACATGTCGCAAAAACTCTCGGTTTCGTGACATTTGTTTATGAGCTGTCATTCTCGAAATTCCCGAGGAATAACTTTGTAAATAACGTAAGACAAGGTATGCGCCATGTGGAGGGCCTACGCGGTTGTGGCTCAATCAATCAATCAATCAATCAATCAATCAATCAATCAATCAATCAATCAATCAATCAATCAATCAATCAATCAATCAATCAATCAATCAATCAATCAATCAATCAATCAATCAATCAGACTTTATTTCAAATACATTTGTTGACAGATTTTGTTTGCTGGTCAATCTAAGCACATCGTGCTTGTTAGAAGACCAAGCAGCAGGTGGTACAGCTTTCAATAAAGATATGAAACATACAATTACCGTTCAAAACTATACAACTTCAAAGTAAAATATTTTCTAACACACAAAGAATAAATACTACGTTTACTCAGAATGATTATTCGCCAAGCGACGCCCGCGGCGTCGACGCCGCATTTCCTGCGACACGGGGCCCTTAACGCTATCGCGTTAGTACACGACAAGAGTGCGGCACAAAGGAAAGAGGACCGAAGAAGCTCGTGTCAAGATTTACGCCGCGTCGCATCTGCACAATGGCCTCTGGACTTCTAACTACGCGTGACTCCTCTCAAATGCTGTGCACGAGCTTCCGCGCTTGTCTCCGTGCTCACCCGCAACAGCAACGACAGTAGAGGGAGGAGGTGGGGAGAATCTTAGCGAGGGAATGGAGAGAGAGCGAGAGGAGGCAGTTTTGTGAGCTACAGCGCTACAACACAGAATGGCGCCGAAGCGTGCACTCATTGCCGACGAGGCGAAGGCTCGCATAAAACGTCCAGCGGAGCAGGCAAGGTAACATTTCGCCTTCCCTCACGAGTGTCGTATGCCGTCAATATATCCAATGTATTCATTCCTACTAGCGGACGTGCTCGTCACCGGGCTTGTTCAATTCGTCTCCAAAACGGCACCTCCAGCCGCAACAGTAGATACATAAATTGCAAGTTGGGAATACTCCGGATATTTTCGGTATTCCTTGTGTTCCCTATATTTTATTTTCTGTTTGTTTATTTAGTTCCTTTTTTCTTTTGAAACAAATTATTTTATCCCCTGAACGTGCCTCCGCCCTATATTTCTTTATGCAATGCATTCGGGTCCTTAGATTGAATAAAGAAAAATGGCTGTGGCTTAGCTAAGGTTAAGCCCAGGATGCGAACCATACTAGCGTTTATTTTAATGCGACAGTGTTAAGGAGCTCGTGTCGCAGAAAAGCCGGTGTCGTCGGCGTCGGCTCAGGCGTGCGTCGCTTGCTCAGGCGCACATTTCGTTGTCGCGCCGAACGCCGAGTTGTTCGACGCTCACCGCGTCCGATGCAGGGCGCGTAGTCGCTGCGCCGTAGCCCATTGTCTTAGGTCGACGGGAACGCTGTCGCGTTCCACTCTTGAAGGCGAAGCTTAAGCGTCCGCTTTGCAGCTGTTATGACGTCATATGGTAGCTACGCGGCCGTGCGCGGCGCAGCAAGGAAGAGCGTGGTTGTGCGCCTAGTATGCTTCGCATAAAAAGTGCGTGCCAATAGTATAACTAGGGAGCCGAGACGTGCACGTACAGGCTGCCTCGTAATACGTTTTCGCCACGCGCGGTTTCAGCAAGCGACCCCCTGCTGACCATGTTGATAGACGTTTTTAGTCGAAACATGTAGCTGCGGGCATGCTCGCGACTTGCTTAGAGCTGTTATATTAAAGAACATGAAGGAACCGCAAAAATTATTTTCTGGAAATTGTTACATCAATGTTGTTTACATGGCCAATTAGGTATGAAGATGATATTTGCCGACTAGCCAGAGCCATTGTGGTGGCTTTTCAACATATCGAACGATCGCAATAAATGAAAGTTTGGCTCCATAAGCAATTAGTAGCCATGTAGCACCATTCCGCGGCAGTACCCGCTTAGGTATCCCTACGTCTTCCTGCTGACGACTCGTTTGACGAAACGCTAATAGCATTGTTTTCACGTTTACTTGTAGCATTTCTCGCATCACCTGCCTCGGCCACGTCCGCGAAGTTGCGTGGACGTCCAAATCAACCAGGCGCAGCTACTGACTGCGAAGTTGAAGTCGAAGGTTAGTCAATCTGAAGCGAACTACACGACTCGCCGAAATCATCGCGCCGGCTGGCAGTGCCGTCAGCGCCTTCGCAGAGGGAGGGGCAGTTTGGGAACGCTGGCATGATGAGCGGGACCGGAGCCAGCTGTGGAAGAGGGCGACGACAGACGCGCGAGCAGTGGTACAGGCGCGTCCATGCATGTGACCACGCGACATTTTGTACCATCTCCGGCGACGCCGCCGAATATCGCCCTGTATATCTCTCTTTACATCTAGTAGGTTGCAGCATAGAGTTTCAAACAATATGGATCCAGGACGAGTTTCCTGTAGAACAATAAGTACAACGGAGTGAAGCAGACGAAGATGATTGTTAAATGGGACAGCCACCGCCTTGGCCTTCGCTGCAGGAGATTAGAGCTCGAGCTGTTGGTCCTCGCTGACAGTTTAGCCATCGATTTTCGCCGGCTGAACTCGACAATACTCGACAATAAGACCCTCGTTATGATTTGTGGAGGTGCGGGGTCCCGCAGTCAAGACATGGTTCTTTAGCTGCGCAGCCCCACGGTACCTTTCCCGATGACCAACCATCAACCACCCGCAGTCTCAACGGCTGTGACGTGCACGCGGGTGCGACACGCCGATATATGCGGGGCAACCAACAGCTCGATCTGTTTAGCCTCGTGCACCGGAGGCCGAGGCGACGGCTTCACCTTGTGGGGTTCTCACACCGTCTCAACCATGCTCTTGGGACAAAGGAACGACAACACAGTAGTGCAAACAGTCACAAGGGCATTTATTGCACCTTTCATAGATCAATACCTGCTAGCCGAGTTGCTATCTACAAAGCATGCCGATGGGCGCGCGACAAATCTAGAAGTACGACTCACCGCGACCGGAAAACGAGCGAATATGTTCACCCCATGCTGGATCCCAACGCCTGATCGTTCGCGTGTTCGGCCACGCGAGACGGTCTCGCAGAAGCATGGGTCGGCGCACGCGCGGCACGCACGTCCGTCCCGCTTGCTGTTCCAAATCCAAGAGAGCCCAAGCGCCTTCCTTTCGGCGCCCACGTAACCTCGCCTGTCGGCGGCGTTAGCAGCGCAACACTCGCGCCATCTCTCGCACTGCGCCCCAACCACATCGACCGCCGCGGGCATCACGCAGGCCACGCGGCGAAGCCGCATTACAGGAGACGCGCTATGCGGGAAAACATCAGGGGACGCGCGAGAGTCTCGCATCCCCACAACCTTTATCGGCTTCAACATAATGTCAACTTCAGGCACAAGAATGCCCCCATGAACTGCGTCGGGGTTCCTTCGTTCCGCTGGGCCCAGAACTGCTGTGGCTTCCGGCTCCGGACCCCTTCGATCGTAGAAATAAACTCCCGAACCATACTGCTTTCTCCCATGCTGCTTTCTGAGAGCGTCGCGGCCGCATTCGAGGAGTCACGCGACGTCGCTCTCTGATTGGGTCGTGGGCGGTGACGTAGGAAAGAAGCTTTTAGCGTGGTAGCGATGGTGGAGCGGTGGCAGTGTCGAAAGCAGGACACGAGAGGCAGTGGTGTACGCAGAAATTTCCGTATTGGGGGGGGGGGGGGGAGGCGATCACGTTCCAGCTCGGCCTCTGCCTTATAGAATTTGTCGAGGGATCAAATGTCTGACTAATAACTATATTGTCATTGCCAAAGATGCTGTAAACGAATTCTTGAACGCTACGCAATGTGAAGAAAAGTAAAATATGTATTTGTTCATAGAAGAATATACTCGTATGTCTCAAAATTTGTGCCTGAAGTATAGCTTATATAAGTGGTTCCAGGTTTTATTGTCTATTTAATAAGTACAGAAATTACCCCAGGAATTTTAGAACTATATCACTTCGAAACCAGCAAAGCAGTGCATGCCGCTGGTTTGAAAGATGTAAAGGTCATGTAATGAACAATTTGTGGACAAATATTTTAATGAAGCTTTGTCATTCAAGAACCTTCTTTATATTCTTGTACATATGCAACGGCCAGGGAAAAATCTCAATGACTCTGTCCTTTGTTCCAATGTATTGCGCAGGGATGTATGTATTGTGTAACGTTAAGGGATAAGAAAAGAGCAGATTGGGTCAGGGAACAAACGCGAGTTAATGACATCTTAGTTGAAATCAAGAAAAAGAAATGGGCATGGGCAGGACATGTAATGAGGAGGGAAGATAACCGATGGTCATTAAGGGTTACGGACTGGATCCCAAGGGAAGGGAAGCGTAGCAGGGGGCGGCAGAAAGTTAGGTGGTCGGATGAGATTAAGAAGTTTGCAGGGACGGCATGACCACAATTAGTACATGACCGGGGTTGTTGGAGAAATATGGGAGAGGCCTTTGCCCTGCAGTGGGCGTAACCAGGCTGATGATGATGATGATGATTGCGCAGGGGCAACTGTCACCGGTCGTGTATTCTAATTGCAACAAAATTATGGTCGGAACAGAGAGCACATATAAAAAGCAGGAGTTCTGCATAATATACAATGGCGAGAAAAATGAAACTGAGCCAATGCGAATATATGACAAGCCGAGTATTTTATTTAAATGTAGTCTCTATGAGCATTTACAAATTTATCCCACTGACTAACGAGCCGCGTGATGGCCGTCCCATAATATTCTCTGGGTTTCTGCTTCAACAAGTCTGTAAGTGACTCTTTCACGTCATCATCCTAGACGAATCTGGTTTCCTTGAGCTATTTCTTCAATTGCCCCAAATTGTGAAACTCGCAAGGCGACAAATGTGTGCTGTATGGCGGATGTTGTTGCGTTTCCCACTTGAACATTACCAGTTTTGGGTCACCCAGAACAGCGACGGGGGGACGGGCATTGTCTGGGAGCAAGATGACCCCATTCGTCAATTTTCCACGTCGTTTGTCCTTGATTGCGACACGCAGCCGATCCGGCGTTTCACCCTATCGGAAACGATTGATAGTCTCCCCAGGTTTAGCAAATTCGATCAGCAATGGCCCCTGACGGTCGAAACAAAAAAAAGTCAACAACACCTTCGCGGCGCAAATGACGGCACTTGCTTTCCTTTCGGGGTGAATTTCGGGG